>NC_051159.1:145938844-146238844 GCF_013339745.2 Dermacentor silvarum | reverse complement strand
GGCTTCTCCTTTCCTCTTATATTTGCTAACAGTTATACAAGATCGACCTGTTTGCGGTTACAGTTTGGTCGACCGGTGAAACGCACCGTTAAACTACCTTTAATACAGAATGACGCAATTACAATTATTCTTGCTACAATCACGTCCAGTCTAATTTAGCTATCTACGATGTATATACCACACAGCCTTACTATAACAACACCACGCTTCAGCCTTAGCGACTTTCGCTCTCGTCTAAACATGCGTGAACAGCTTGCCCGATCCCATCCATAAGGCCTTCTGACGGGTATAGTGAATTCTTCTGACACGCCGTTCCAACAATCGCTAACCACGACGTTCTTCAAGACTAGCCTAATTTAACAATACCATGTCGTCCAGACAAATACCAGCCACCGTGCGTGCACGCGAATGTGGTAATTACCTGGCATGCACAGGAAAGGGACCATACGGCACGACTTTTAAACAAAAGGCATGTCCTCTCAGAAATCTCGCATGAGGCCGAAAGGTGCAGCGCGCGCGCGCATCAGCGTCTATAACCCAGCATCAGCAGCGTACACAACCGTAACATTTATAAGTCAACAGTGTACAGTGTTGGGAAATGATATTGTTGTTTCATGAATTCTGTAGAGTGTACTGAGAGAACATACGGCGTAAAGTGCAAAAAAAAAAAAAAAAAAAAAGTGCATATTTCACGTAGCACACTACAGAGTTCAGTACCAACTAACTTTCCTGCAAAAGGTAGCTCTTGTGTCGTTTCATGTTGTTTACTGCCTATTTCAGTTCAAAGGATATGCTGACAACCTGGATATGCTGGGGAACGGGGGGTCAAAATTGGTTTACAATATCCAACGAAGGGCCAGCCTCCTCTAGGATGGTCAAGCCTTTCCTTTCATTCATGCTTTCTTTCTTTCTTTCTTTCTTTCTTTCTTTCTTTCTTTCTTTCTTTCTTTCTTTCTTTCTTTCACACGCCACATCGGTAAAATGTACCGCTTAGAAGAGAAGTGAAATCGATCAGGGAACTTCTTCGGTATCAGTCCCAACAACCTCGACGTTAAAGGACACGCGGAGATGCACGCAAGCGCTAATGCCGATCAAGCCGAACGCAGCAATATATACGAGCACACGGTCAAGAGGCGTAACAGAGCAGCACCGCGATTAACGCGCGTGAATATGATGGTAACGATATACTAATATAAATGAAAAAGAAGTGGCGGGCATGCCGCGCTCGTAAGCCTTTCCGAGCAATGACGCAGGCTCCGGGTGTGCCTGACTGAACGCAAATGCGAAACGAATGCACTGCTATCTCGGCGAGCGGTCTAGACGGGGGGCGCCACTCGACACGAAGAAAAGGCAACGCCACAGCGGCAACGTCGAACACGTCTGCTGGGCTCGTTCCCACGAGCCTGTTCTCTGAGACTGTAACGATCAGATGGAAAGTAACGCAACACGAGAGAGCAGTGTAAGGCCGACTATATCGGACGCATAAGCATAAGACTATTCGCGGGGAAAACGACCCGTTGCTAATCTGCCTAATCAAAATCAGTCAAAACGGACGCTGCGGTGTAGCCAGTTGCATCATCAGATGAGGAATTCATACAGGCCGGCTCGTTCTGATGCGCATCTCTTAAAAAGGTCTCTCCGTTGCCGGAGCTCCCGTCATTACGTCCCGAATATTGAGTGGGGCCTGACGCGGCACCGTCTTTGCTCCGCTGTAAGCCACGTTTGTTCGTTTCAAGCTTCCCTCTCTTTCTGAGTGTCAGCGCTCTTTGAGAACCGGCGGTACCTGTTTTTGCATTGTATAAGCAGGGAACGTGAACTGGGAAACGGAGCGCGAATAAATTATGCGATGACACACGGAACAGACGAGGACAAGCGCTTGTCCTTGTCTGTTCCATGTGTCATTGTCTAATCTATTCGCGCTTAGTTTTCCAGTAAACATGTCAGACCAACCAGACCGACAGTTAGAGAGCGCGAAGCTGTTTGCGAAACTCGGAGGCGATCATCTCACTGCGGCCGCTATAGTAGCTATGATTATGATTAGTCTTATTGGTAAGATTTACTATGACTACAGTCTCATTATAACGGCTATAGTCTGTAGCAATCTGCTCGCGATAAAACGCATTTCTCGTATCGACGCTCTCACGCATGAACCCGATACCCGGAAAAGCTAGAAGCTTTCGCCAGCAAATTACCTTCTCTACGTGCTAGAAACCCCAATCAAGCTACACGCGATAAAATGCGGAACCTGCTGTTTCAAACAGGGAGACAAAGACGCAGTCGGGAGCTCCATCGGCAAGGCCGCGTCCTAGTGCCTACAGACGTTCCTAGTGCGCACGCGCATAGAAGGCAACTCGTACGAGATTCAAAATAAGCAGGACAAAAAATACGTGCGGCCGCAATTAAACTTGTAAATACCCCGAAAGACACAGCGACGCGGAACGCATACGTTCGTGCCCTGCAGTCATTAGCGGAGAAACGCAACTCGTTTCGGCAAAAATTCGAAACAGCGCCGGCACAGAGGGGAGAGTGCGCGAAGGCTGAAAGATTATTTGAGTACACGAGGGCACCACGCGCGGTCGACTCGAGATCGTTTATTCAGAAGGACCTGACTGACTGTGCACCGTTGAGGTCCCCTTCATATCTCGCTTAATGACTTCTCTCCCCGAAAGTCCGCAATAAGTCGTTACAAAACAGCCGCGCGACGAGCGACGCAGGAGTTGTATTCAGCCTGCCGACAAGGTCTGTCTTTATATATCCACCGGTTAGCGTGTACGTGTTGGCGAATTTTCGTTTCGACAATGTGCACCTTCTACAACAGGGATAAACAAAATAAAGGATGTACAACTCCTGAAACATTTTTTTTTTGTTCAAAGAAAACGTGCAGGCAAAATGAGTCTCGCAAACGAAACATGCTAAGTGCGAGATGTTACCGCTGTTCAATGAATGTTTGACGTCGCCGGCCGTATACGGACAGACGATGAAGACAGTTGGACTCGACTGCTACCAACCGAAGCAAATCGCTCTACCCGAAGAGCGCACGTTATTTTCTCTGGAATAATGTTTACACGACGACTTTGACCCCGCTGTAACGACGCCTGTTGATCACGGCAATGCACCCCGGCGCAAAAACACGGTGGCTGCAGATGCCGCGCGCTATACATAGTGTACTATGGTACCAAGGCCCTTCGGCGTGCACATTCGGCACAACATTAGACTACACTTTCAATGTAAACAAGTCTGCTAAGCCTCGTGATACGACACGCACGCACAAACACAGTGAATGTGATATCAGTTAATGAACAACAAAAACAATGACGACGACAGATTGACTGACAGTCTCTTCATAAGCTGACAGTATAGAAAAAAAAAAATCAGACATCCAGCCCAATTTGCCAAACATGGACCCGTTAACATCCCGTGCTACGTGGAGTTCGAACAGCCCTGTATTGTCTGCCTTTTATCGCCTTCTCAACATACATCGCATTCTTCCGCCCTTTCTATGGGCTTTGCTAGATCCATCTCTAAGCTTTCTGTTTTTTTGTCTGAGCTGCACACAGAGGGGGAAAAAGAATTAAAGAAAACTATGCAGACAAAGAAGTGGGGAGGAGGGGGAAAGCGTGCCATATGGTCCAGTCCAGCACTGGGCGAGCCTCGACCACGCTCCCACAGAACTTGCCAGGCGGGTGATCCGTCTCAATCTGCGCCCATGATGGAAGATGGCGAGGCATTCGTGGCTGAAGACCGCAGCGCGACGGCCGCCTTGGTTTATTCGCTATGAATACAGGCAGCCGGCCCCGATTCTTGCGCACATGCTGTCTCTCGGAGGCGGTGCCTAACCGCCCCGACGAAATCCGGGAGGTGGTGTCAATCTTCAGCGCAAGCGGTTCACTTTATACCGGGCGCTGCGCGCACCCAAAATGGCGTGCGCCACGTGATGCTGGACATATTTTAGCGGAGGCGGTTGGCCAATGGCGAAAAGCGCTGGCGAAGGAAAAGCTCGGCGAATTCGGCCCCCATATTTATTTATTTTTTCTTCTTATCTACTGCTTTCCTGTGGCTTCCTTTTGTAAACGCTACCAAGTTTTGTCCAAAAAAAAAAAAAAAGAAATAATTCAGAAAGCAAATAAACCCAACAGAATAACGTAGAAGTAACGGACAGAGAGAGAGAACACACAAATGAAAATCCCTGTTTGGGATGACATTGCGGATTTTCCGGACGGCAGGACAAAGCGAAAAGGAGGAGGAGGAGGAACAAACTTTTATTTAAACCAGCAGTTTAGCTGGCTGGGCCTAGGCCTCCCACGTGGGGACATCGAGGTCTTGCCTCTTCGCCGCCTCGCAGGCTTGCTGGGTAGCCCAGAGTTGGTCGTCGAGTTGGGAGCTGCGCAGGGCGGCGTGCCATCTCGACGAGAGGGTCACGGTATTATTTGTCGGATATTGGTTTTTACATTCCCACAGCATGTGGGGAAGCGATGCTGCCTCAGTCTTACAGATCTTGCAAATGTTACTAGGGTAGGTGACAAAGCGAAAAAGAAAATATATTTTAATAATGTTATTAACAACTGTTCATCTAATAATAATAATAGATGAACGTCTAGATATTCGCGCCTTTATGCATTTAATCCAGGTGCCAGACCGGAAGTGCGTCTGGTTAATCTCTCTCTCTCTCTCTCTCTCTCTTTAGGCATTCGCGTTCCACTGCAGCGTCGATTGCAGAAAAGTAAATTCGTGCCCTACTTCCCATGCATCCCCGAAAATTCCCGTAGCGCAATCTCGGAAAGTGCCTGTCATGCTTCCGACACTTGTTTGACCATTGCGAGGAAAGCCAATATTCACTAACGAAAACAAGGACTGCTCTTCCTTCGCGAGAACTGTTTACCATGGAGTATTCGGCAGCAGCCATATAGCAGCAACAATATCCTTCATATGTGCCACCGGCACTAAGTTAAGTATTTGCTCCCCATATGGAAAACCGGACGCGTTGTGCAGTTAGTCTGCAATGAGTTATATACGCGGTGAGGCGGCGAGGAAGAACATATAGCATCACCCCCCCCATATAACAAATAGAGAAACACTGAACAAGCGCGTCCCGCTACTAGCACGATCCGCGCATCCTGGGCAAAGAGCACGACGGGTGGGCGCGATTCGGCCGCGGGATAGAACGCGATAAAAGCAACCAGGCCGAAAGGAAAAACGCCTCGGCAAAACTCGCGCTCCCATTAAGCCTCCGACGGCCGATCGCGGCAAGGACGGCGAAAGAGGCGCTCGCAAAGCCCCTATAGAAAAGCAATAAGATGGAGAGAGTAAAAAAGAAAAAAAAAAAAAAAATGTCGAGGCAAGGCCGCCAGCCGCTCTCCGTAAAGATAACCAACACCTACGTGCGAGACACCGCGCGAGTTCGAGCTATACTCTTTCTATTCGAGCCTCCGAAAAGGGGGGCCCCTTTCGCAGAGGCGAGCCGTTCGCTCCGCGCGCTCTGGCGGCCCCCCACAAAGAAAACAGCGGCGTCGTTCCCGTTAGGCCGTACACGCACCGGAAGCTTTACGCGAGGGCGACTTTTCGAACGCGTCTTCTCATTCGCAGAGATTAGAAGGGAAGCCTCTCGCCGAAGCGCAGGTCTTTTCAGGTTAATCACGGGAACTGTGCTTCGAGCGAGCGGCGGCCAACTCGCCGGGGCCTAACTGAGATACGCGCGGAACGCCTAAGCTGGAGGGGTTCCTCAGACGCGTTATGTGGAGTCCGCGGCCGCCGCTGCCACGGCCATTGGGCGATGGTGGCTCGTCATAATGGGAGAGCCCGCTGGAGACAAGGTCCTCTCGGAAATCTCCCACGGGGGGCTTACGCGTAAGGGAAGGGGGCGAGCGAGAGGCGACGTCCAGCTCTGAGCCGCGCTGCTATTACCGCAGCCCCGGGACACTCGCGAAGATGCGCCGGCGCCAACAAAAGTGCGGCCGTAGGAAATGAGGGTAACAAGCAGTGGATATCGGGGAATACCGACTCCTCACGAGAGGGCGTGTACGTGTGTTTGTGTGTGCCTGCGCGCGTGTGCGCTCAGTGGAGAGCATTACACAAGCCCATCCGCAGAAAGGGTATCAGGTAACGGCTTCTGCGAGGAGCAGCCTTCCCTCCGTACTTAGGAGACCACGCGCAGAGCAGGAAAGAAACGCTCTTCTACGATTCTTGGACTCTTCGGTTACATATCGACGGGTAAGAAAGAAAGAAAAAACATAGGCAAACAAATCAACAACGCAATTCTGCATTAAAACGAACGTTCCCCTTCTTCTAAAAGCTAAACCCACCGGGTATGTCTAAACAACGAACTGCACATCCCAACACGAACACAGCCCAAACCACGAGATAAACCTGCAGAGTCATTTGATGACATCGCTAGAATGAATTGTACAGGCTCGATTTACTGCACCTAATTTGATATTAAATTCATCCGTTTGAAATTTCGCCTTACACATTTTACAACGACCCACACCACTCTGGCTTCACAAATCAAGCCTTTGAGGAAAAAGTCCATCCAGATTGAAAACAAGCTCCAGACAGCAGCTATACAAAGAGGTCGGGACAGGCGTTCGGAAAACGTCACTCCAGATCAGGGCAGTTTCGAACTTTCATGGACTCGGTTCCGCAGAAGCCATTCGCTCAAAAAGAAAGACAGCATCAACTGCTGAGACCCGATAACAAAGAAAGCTTGCACCCGCCAGAACGATAGGCCGACATAGTCGCGAGTGGATTAAAAAAGAAAGAGGTAGCTGAGAGGGCTCAAAGGCAGCAAGCTTCCGACGGGGCAAACGTCAAAATAATAAACAGAAACTGGGAAATACAAGATTTCTCCGTAGGGCCGCATATCCGGCATCGCGGGGAGCGAAACGATACGTCACAATTACGCCGCATTTGTCAATGCATGACACGCTGCCGTTTGCGAACGACGGGGCGAAAAGGCGGCCGCACGCGGTGGGGTCGCAAAAGCAGCAGCAGCGCCTCTAAAGCCCCGCGTGTGCCGGCCACACAACTGCGCTCCAAGCGGTGTAGTACATCTGTGCATGAAGAGGCCGAGAAAGGGCAGTGCATATAGTATAACTGCATGCTTGCGTGCACACATGCATTCCGAACGGGGAGAATGCGCGCGATTTCTGTTCCACGCGCGCTCTCTCCGTAGCGCGGTCTAACGGGGTCGCGCCAGCTTATAGACTCCCCTCCCCCCCTTCCCTCTTCTTTCCCTAGTTCCGCAACCCACTCGACCCGATCCACTTCAAGCCTATAGAGAAAACCCAGAAAAGAACAAAAATACTGCCAGCGAAGCACTACCGGCAACGGGATACCGGCATCCATAGAGATTACATGCGGCAAGAAAAAGAGCTCCATCACGCGCTCGCAAGTCCGATCCGTTCCCGACAGTCCATGCAAGGAACGCTAACAGAGCGAGCGCGCGAACAGCGCAAAAAAATGTATGGCCGCGCCGCACTCCCGCTCGAGTACACCCCGTTCAAATACACACACTATTGACTGCCTGTCTCGAAGGGGGGTAACAGGGGGGAGCAAAGGCAAGGGAGCGTTTGCTCTGCATGGTGATTCTTCGCTTGTTGTCTTTTCTTTTTAGCCGCGGTGAACGGGGTGCGCGTTGTGTGTATAATGCACTTTGTTATTTTCTTTTTCTGAGTGAGTCCATATGTATGCGTCCTTCTGAGAAAGCTCGAAAAAAGAAAAGAAAATATCACCTCAGAGGCCCCTTGTATAGGCGAGTCAAGTCCCCGATGTAGTTGTACACGGGCACCGCATCAGAGGCAAAATGAACGGAGCCGAGAACATACATAATAAAAATTTAAAAAAGAAGTATGAAAGGCAGGAAGAAACGAGACGGCCTAGAAAAATGCACGACGGATCTGCGTAGGCAGAGAGGACCGACAACCCCCGCAACGTTCAAAGTGTGAAATACAGAACTAGCCGACAAGAAAATAACGGAACAGAAATGCGCGGACAAGTAAACCACGACGTGCAAGAAGTGAAATCAGAAAAAAAAAGAAGAAAGCACGCGAAATATTAAATGAAGTAAAAAGACGCCCTTCAACGGAAAGCCGGCATTTTTACGCGCATTTTCGAGCGAAATGATGAAGCGCGATAAATCATGCGGTCCCCGTCGCCACCTCTCTCAACCACGGCGGTGGCAAAGGGCCTGGAGTGGTACACTCACAGCTACAAAGGGGGAGTGGGGTAAGGGGGGTAGGGGGATTGCAGAAGGGCTCGACGTTGAGGCAAATTCAATGCACTGTATACAAGCACGAGCGATACTTTATATATAGCTCGCGCGAGCGTGCCCGCCTTTGCTCGAGTATCCAGCGTCAGCGTGCCGCCACCCCCTCCCGGTGTCGCCGACGTCGCGTCGAACTTGAGCGGGTTACTTACAGCCAAGCAAGCGATGACGGAAATGCCCGCGCCGCAGGGCGACCCCAATCTAAACCCTGACAGCTCTCTCTCTCTATCTATCTATACCCCCAACCCTCCAGCTATCCCGCTTTGATGGTGCGCTTTAAATAAGAGAATACATTTAAAAAAATTGTGAAAACAACAACAAGCAAATAAGGACACTTTTCCATTCGGGCTCGTACTATGACCTAGTTAACGCATTCAGCCCCGAACATTTTCCTTTGCTTCCTGTCTGCGCGCCCGTTACACGTGTCGAGGGCTCTTGTGCAGCACCCTAAGCGATGCTGCAGAAGGTCGAACAAGAAACCTGCGTTTCCTGATGGCGCATGGGCTGCAGCTTTTTAAAGATGTATTTGGGTAAAACAATGAAACAGGGAGAAGCGAGCGAGCATAGACACTAGTATTCCAGAAACGATCAAAGGGGGCAAGATAAGATATGCAAGGCGTGTTTTATTTAAAACATTGCTATCCGCATGTGCTACAAGATGTGCTACTCCATGGCAAGAAAAAAAATTCAAAAATAAAGGTAAAGCGGCGAAAGCTCGCTCATAGTGGCGCTGCCTTCGTTTCCTTCGTTGTACTTGTTTACAAGCGTTATTTCATCACCAACTTTTCTCCCCGGTAATATTTCTCGTTTAGTTTCAGTCCAAATTGGCAGTGACTCATTTCGCCACTGTCCTTGCTTGTTTTCGCATCTCCGACCGAGCACGAATTAAAATTTTGGTTACTGTCACCTCTTTTGTACTTATATTATGCGGTGAATGAGAATAGAGGCCCGTTTCCGATTCTGCTCAAGTGCAGATCTCTTGTTGTTACGGTTTCACGCTTATACTTCCATTGTTTGACACCTTCGAGAATGAGGTTGCGCACCATGCAAGAAACACGCACCTACGATTCTGCCTATACATACGAGGATATCTCCACGGGCGCACGCGCTCAACAGCACAGGCCATTCACGTCCGGCCGTCGCATTCTTCGGGAAAGTCCATTGAGAAGCTCTGGCGATGCTATCTAATCCCCTTTCACTCATATATACCCGAAGTCGGCCACACCACGCTGCGCAACGTAAAACTCGGAAAAGAAAATTGCCGGCTTCGCAAAATAAATTGCCAGAGAGGTACAGAGCACACGCGCGTGCTCGTCTCGCAGCAGTGTATCAGGCTCGTGCGCACGAAAGACTCAAGAGTGCGGCAGTCGTAACAGTGAACGCTTCCCGCGTCGGAGAGACGGAAAAGAGCGAGTGGCTCCCACCGCCCGTCGTATATACCATGGCCCCCTTTCATTCGATTATTATGCCGCCGATCGGGGGGTGAGTGCTGACGCGTCGAGCACATTGAAACCGGATCCAGATCCAGATATATGATTACGGACGCAACCAGGACCGCATCGCTGAGGGGTGCCAATCCTCGCACCACGCCGACCCCAAAAGAACCCGTATTCAAAATCCCTTTCACGCGCGCGCTCCTAAACAACCTCGTGCGCGGCAAGCAACAACGGCTGCCAGCGATACACGCGCGGCGCCCGCTGTTGCCGACGCGCCGCATTTCTGCGTATAGCACACCCTTCGTGCCAATTTTTCAAGGCATTTTTCCTCTATGCCCCGGTGCGGATTTTTGCTCTTTTCAGTGTTCCTTGCTGAATCCGCTTTCACCTCGACTTGCCGCAAATCCTGCGCACCGCGCTGCAAGGCGGGACGGCGTCGCCACATGCGACGGGTCAGCCCCGAACAGTCTGACGAGTCACAACACGGTGAACCGTACTACAAGGCAGTTAACGCTGTTTCCTAAATGAAGATGGGATAGGAAATTAGGTGCGTAAGTTACGGGCTATGTTAAGAAGTTCGAGAATGTTCAATGGAACAAGAAAGGCAGGAGAAAAAAAGAAAGCGTATCCCACGCGCTGTATAGGAACTGGTTTAAGCGAAGCTTGCATTAGTGTTTGCGATGAACGCCCTTTTTGTTTTAGCAGGTATACAGCATACGACCAAGATGAACACATCTTGGGTCATCGGTCCCTTGTCCAAACGTTGGCTCCAGAGACATCCCTTGTTCGAGAACTGTTGATCACTTCTTTTGACGTGCCATTCGCGTACGCCGCGCATATGCACCGTTCAAAACGGCCTACATTGTGGTGTTCAGGAGACAAGTGCCCGTTGCGCGGCATAGGACGGTGGTGACAGCTGTCTTGCTCTCTGGGCAATTCAAAGCGAATAAATACAGCACTAAATATAGGATACACGCCTGCTTCTCGTTGCCGTAATCAGTATCGCCTACACTGCGCCTCGCGAATGCTACGCATGGAGGAGCAAACAGAAGTAAACGCGCCTCAATGCTTGCTGCGACCATCACAGCGCTGAAATGAAACGGCGATACACAAACGCCACGCTCCGTTGTTCACCATTTAACACACACACACACACACACAAACACACACACACACACGCACACGCACGCACGCAAAAGGAGGGGCGCACGAGAAGAGAGAGAGAGAGAAAGCAGAGTGCGGCAAGACATTCAACTACTCGAACAGCAATACATGGAGTCGAGAAGAGAGGTCTAGGGCGAAAGCAGGGACATCCATCTCGTAATCTGCCATGCACTGATCGCGGCAATACGCGGCAGCGCTGATCGCATGATGGATCAACGTGCATTCCGAGACAAACAGAAGAACCGCTGCTCGCGGTCAGCCGCCGCGCGCCACCCAGGGAATTCCACGCCAGCAGCAGAGCCGTCCCCTCCTCCCCGAGAATCCTCGCGCCGAAAAGCTATGCGCGCAGCTCCCTCTTCCGCATCTCTATCTCTCTCTCCACCCGAGGCCCAAGGAGCGAACGGCGGTCGGTGCCTGCGCGCGCTCCTCTCTCGGTGCCATCCATCACTTCATTTTGGGCCGTCAGCGCCGCTGGCGATCTTGACACTGGCCATAACCTGCCGACCTGATTGGCTCAGGCGAGGTCGGCTTGAGAAGCCAGGAGCTGGCCGGGGAAACCCCGGGCGGGCCCTGATGCCACCTTAGTGCCCTTCTCCTAAACGGCCGTCTGCGTGATCTGAATGGCCATGGAAAGTGAAGGTGATACAAACGAAATAATGCGCCATCTCGGCGACTTTCCTCTGCTACTTCGTCGTGCCCCACTGAATAAAGGAAGCATATCCGCGAGTGCAGTAATCTTAAGAACGCTATAACAGGCACTGCAATGCTTTTGACGCTAAATGAAACAGACCATAGAGAACGAGTAGTACAGCACTGCATGTACGTGGGGAATGCCTGCTTGGGTATATGTGAGGCGCTTAGCACTAGGCTGCAAACATTAGGCAAAACTATTACCACACCAGCCGCATTTTCTATTTTCTATCCCCACCCATCTTGCTTTTCGAATATTGGCAAACCAAGCGTAAAACTCGTTAGCTTCCACAGACGGCAGTTCTCCATGCGTTGCGATTCATTTAACGCGCTCACTGAGGCAGAAAGCGTTGCGGTGGGGGGTATCGAAAAATGAAAGCGGGCAAATGAACTGCATAAATTATTCACGACCAGAAAGCGATGCGATCTTTTGTAATAAAAAAAAAGAAGTAAATAAAAATACAACAACAAGGTTGAGCAGTACGAACCAAAATGCGATCGCCAGCTGTGCCAGGTAAGCGGAGTCTCGCCACCGCTATTACGCGTGCACCACGCTCGAAAAACATAGGAACTGGGGCGGCAGCATAGCACGGAACACAGGGTCAGCGACCACCAGCCGTCATCCACGCCAGCTCGCGGCTAGAGGAGCGTAATTAAGGCTCACGCGTATACCGAGGCGTCGTCCCATTACCATCGCGGCCCAAACATCCGGCCAGTGGCGGGAAGCGCGTTTCCCCTGCTCGTTTGTTGCTCGTGCTCGCTCGTCAAGTCGCCACCAACAACGCGTCATCGTGCGGCGTGAAACGGTGGAGGGGGAGCAAATGCGCGGACAGCATCAGCATCGAGAGCCGCGCCCGCTATGCAGCAGCGCCGACGACGTCCTGTGGCGACCAATTGACCGAACTCTGGCGGCGAGGGGAAGAGAGCGGCTCAGCAAGCCAACGACAACAATAACAGTCGCACGCCGCCAAACACGAGAGGAAGGCATCAGCATCAGCGCAACTTCCTCTCTTCTCAAGCCGGTCCCACCCTCCCCTTCCCTTGACAGGGACAGCCGACGACAGAGGCGCCGCGGGAGCGGGCGCGTCATGCCCGCGCTCGACAAAGACCCGCGGCCCCCCCGCTCCCCAGCCGGCCCCAGCCCCGGCCGCCGTTGACGCGTAATTGCTGATTTGCCCCTCTTAAGTGCGGAAATTCGTGCCAATGCAGGGCTGCACGGCTGGGAAGCCTTTGTGCATGCCACCGAGAGCGCGTGTGTGTGCTCGAGGAAACGCTCGGTGGTACAGTGCCCGACGTCTCCGCCGACGCTGTTGTGGGAGCTTTGAGCTAAGACGGAGCGCGGCTCCTCGTCACGCTGTTTCTGCCGCGTCGCACAACTCGCTGCAGCGCCGGCTCGCACTCGCTTGGGTTTGTGGCCCCGACGTGCTGTTGGGAGTGCTCGTCACGTGCGAGAATTATCTCTTGCTTTTCGTTGCCCCTCCCTATTCCGAATCATTCTGACTTGTTACGAACGCGGGGTTCGCCTTTTGGGGGTCGAAAGAACGTCTGCCGTTACGGCGTCTTTGTGGTGAGACGGACCCTGTCATCATTCGACGTCCTTATGGATATCTTCTTCTTCTTCCTTTTTGTATTATTATTATTATTATTATTATTATTATTATTATTATTATTATTATTATTATTATTATTATTATTATTATTACAGCCGAGCATGAACAATATCCCCTGACAACTATGTACCTGCGCGTAGGTGTTACTTGTTGAAGTACTGACAAGCTTGTTAGGTTCGAAATACGTAGCAGCCGCCAAAGAAGCGAGTCCACTGCGTCTGATTTTGACGGAAGGCTCGGTAAGTTTTTGCACGCCCACGCAATCGCGAGATGCATGTAGGCGGCCCCTCTGCTTCTTTATATCTGCCCCCCCCCCCCCCTCCCACACATACACACACACTAGGCTGTTGTTTAAATAAAACATGCCTGCAAGCTCTACCAATGCACGAGCGGAGGTACGTCAAGAACCAGTGTATTACTCGCAAGCATGGAGTGGCTTTAACGCCAGAACGTCAACTAATTAAGAATCAACTCGAACTATCCAAGGTTTGCGTCTTTATACGACTTCGAACACCCCTCTCAAAATCGCTCTTTGCCGAACCAGTGACATTATAGACATCCCAAGGAAGCCCGACCCAACGTCCGCTTTCTTTGTTCTTCAAGTAACGCTGCTGGAAAATACATCTGAGCTTCTAATTGGAAACAGTTACGCGGAAAACATGCGTATCGCCTTCTCGAAATCGGGCAGACACATCCAAATGTACGACGGCGTAAACCACAGAGTCCGCATTGCACAAGCACCACACGCAAGCAAACGCCCGTACATTCAAGCTGATCGAGGGTGACGGAGCGCGTCCGACACATGCGAACCTTCGATGCGCGCAGACGAGCCCCGGGGAATTAACGCGGAAATTGGCGCGCAGGGAGCGAGCACAGCAGTGAGAGACAAACAAAAGGCGAGGAGCTTCTCCGCAGCATCCGCGTGCTGCGAGGAAAAGCCGAACCCAACGAAAGAAAGGCCGTCGGAAAGGACGATCCGAGAGAAAGTGAGCGATTCCGCGGTGGAGGAAAGGGAATATGCTTCCCAGAAGAGCACTTGCGTAACAAGCGTCTGCGGGCCGACCGAACGGCCCAATTCATTAGCCGAGGCGCCCCGGCCAGCCAATTAGCGCTCGCTCGGTGGCCCGCTCCTGCAGAGGGAAAGGCGAGACACGCAATGCGCAAGGCAAATTTGGCCGCTGCAGCGGCGGACTGGTGGTTTCCTTCCGAGTTCTTCATTTACATCGTGACTCTATATACGTAACCTGCAGAACGAGTAGGCTCAAACATGGAACGTGCGCGCACCCGATTGTTACCCCCACTGCAACGATTGAAGTGTTTATGGCAACGGGCGCTGAAATTTCATGAAAGAGAAACAAGAGTAAGACACACACACACACACACACACACACACACACACACACACACACACACACACACACACACACACACACACACACACACACACACACACACACACACACACACACACACACACACACAGAAGAAAAAAAAAACGCAGATACCACGTGCTGTGAGAATCGACGTTACCCGAGGAATGTTTGCAGGTAGCTCGCTATCCAGCATCGCTTCGGTTTCCGCAAGCGTTACCGGATGGACCAACGGGTTTGTGGAAGATGTGCAATGTGTGCGTGCGTGCGTGTGTGTGTGTGTATAGCAGCTAGGCGACTGCGACAGTATGACAGCGACGATGGCATGACCGTATTTTATATTGTACTCCGGCGCGAATGAACGTTGCAACCTGTTACGTTACGACCTGGGCCGATCCCGAAGGCCGTACAAAGAAACCCTATAATTATGTACAATATTACTATAAGCTATATTCCCTATTAGTAATTAGACATGAAACTACATTTCAGGAACGCTGTACCTGCGAAAGGGAACACTGGACAAAATTAACTTTTAGCTGAATAATTACCGAAGAACAGGGTATAAATAAGAGAGAGAGGAAAGAGAAAGGAACTCAGATAAAACCACGAGTGCACGATGTACGCGACAGACGTGTGACTTGCAGTCAAAAGTAATCCGAGCAAAGGCACCCACCAAGGCCATTAATAGATAAACTTAAAGAAAAAAAAAAAAAAAGCAGACATGACTGAAATGCGCCATCAAAGCGAGGACGGGAAGGCGTTTTAAATAGCACTTCAGATTCCTTCGATGCTTGGTTAGGGGTGCGCACCGCGAAAGGGGAGACGCGTGAAAAACACGAACAGTCAAAATACACAGGAGAGCGGGAGCCGCAGAATACGGTACAGATTTAAATCCTCCGCGGAGAGCGGGATAAAGAAAGAAAGAAAAAAGAAAAATGACAGCAGAACGAGGGAAGGATCGATAACGCGGGGAAGCAAAGAGGTTCCGTGTTCGCCATTTAACACGCGAGAACCGTCAAAGGAGTCGCGCTACAGATTGAATAACTCCTCACCGAGCTCGTACGTCGATCGCGGGGAGGTCGTTCGTTATACGCACGGCACGCTGGCGTCAAGAAAAGCAAGCCCGATGCGCGTTCATTCGTTTTTCTTCTTCTTTCTCGCTTTCCGGTATGCCTCTTTTTTAAGCACTCTCGACACGATAGACTACGAGCTCGGAGTTCGGCCCCGGCACAGGGGGAGGGAGGCGAAAGGGGGAACCTGCAGGGAACAGAGGAGGGTCGAGCGCCCCACGCATGCAAGCCTTCTACACGTGTTCGAACACGCGAGACTGCGGTCGGTATTGCGTGACGTGCGACCCGAAGGGGTTAAAGCGGTTGGCCCCCGCTATAGAGCCAGGGGTCGAGGGGTCGTGTCGCAGTTCAACGCGCGTGTGTTTTTTTGTCGCCACCCCCTCTTCGCCCAGTTCCTTGTTCTCGGTGTTGTGAGTGGTCCCGTGGAGAGCAACGCTGCTTGGCACCCTCGTCTTGCGTGTCGAGTGGGTTGAATTGGGCGCACTGAGCCGAGCGCTCTTCACGGCGCCGGGGTGAATACGTAATCGGCTAAAGTTGAACGGGGTTTGATGAGAGAAAAGCGGGGGGCGGCAAGGCGGCCGTCTTTTATTTCGCCAGCGTTTATAATAATGGACTGAAACCGCGGCGACTTCTGAATGGCGCTCCCGCCGCGCCGCTAAATGACAGCCGCTTAAATAGAGTGCGCGTATCCGCGTCAGAAACCACCCCTTCCGATGGCGATCGCTCTTCCCACGCTACTCTTCTTTCATTCTTTAGTTTTCTTTTCTTTCTTTTTCTAAACGGTGCGAAAGCAGTTTTTAGGAGCCGCCGTCCGTTCCTTTACGCCGCGGCGTGCTTCGTCGTTACCGTGCTGTTGTCGTCTTAACAATCTCTGCCTTTAATTTGGCGTGTACTCACATGATACCACACATTTTACTTACATGTCCACATACTGCAACTCAAAGAGAAAAATACTTTCGCGAGTTATACAATTTATACATACAGTCTACACCACACTTTATTTTACGAGATAATATACTGGTGCCCATGGCTGGAAGTCATGAACTTCTTAGACGAAATTGGATGTTTCAACAAGTTTTAGAGCAACGACTCTAGTTAGTCTGCTTTTACCACTGGTGTTCTAAGAGCTTGTGGTTGGCGCAGCGTAGCAGCCTAAGTCGTCTTTGCGCCAATAAACCCGATTCAACTAACTTCGCAGGATACCACGACTTTTGGGCAAAGTTACAGCCGTCGTAGAAGTGTTGGGGAAGTAATTGCTGTACAACTAAATTAGTTCAGAGGAGCGGAGAATTCGATGAAGTCCGCTGAGTTCTTTTTTTTTTCTTTTTTCTGGCAGTGCATAAGGTGTTCCTAGAAAGCTGCGCACACAACCTCAAGAAAAGCTTGCGATGTGGAGCCCTGGGATGTCACTGCGCTTTAAACGGACGGTTTGCGGTGGGCAGCGGCTTGGACGCTCACGTTCACTAAAGGACCAGCGTGCGCTAGCAGAATATTGGGGTTTCTAACGCATACTGACTTCGCCAAAAAAGAAAAAAAAAAGGACTGTTTAGCGCACGCCCGCATTTATAGACCACTGCGCCAGCAGTGCATATACTTATTTATTTTCCGCCAGAAATAACAGATTGCCGCTTCCTCTAAGCGTGGCGTGTTCTAGACACATGCGAAGCACGCCGTAAGCGGTTTCACGGCAACTCATGCACCAGTTAAGCAAACTGTCGGACGAATTGTCACCCCAACTGCCACGAGATTCTGCTTTAATTAGCTGTAATGAACATAACTGTGACCCCTCTATGAGTGAGCTGCCCAGTGAAGTGTACAGCTAAATAATATATATAAATATAAACATGCTTCTCAGCAGGCAACCTATGGCACAACTGTGTTATTAAAAAAAAAAAAAAAAAAAGAGGCCGTACTACTTGCGTGAAGCCGGTCAAACATCATCCAGGAACCATTCATGGCTTACCTGCAAGAGCAAGAAAAATGCTACCGTTAATTAATAATATACTCCAAATGCACAGATCACTGCTTCGCGACAATAATCACTCCACGACGTCTGCACGTGAAATCACACCTAAGAACAGTGGGGCGCCAACACGGCGCGTACCGACGCTTGTTCACATAATCAGTGCCTCCCATCGTCCTTCCAATCCGTAGCCGCCAATCTCGTCTTTCTGACACGGAACGTTTTCCCGAATTGTTACAGCGCTCTGACTTACGTTGACTTGATAGCCAGAGAGATTCACTGCCAAACGTGTTTTCTTTTATCGACAGCGAAGCGCAGTAAAAGAACTGCAAAACGGAAGGGACGAGAAAGAAAAGACGGGGAAAAGAAAAACAACAACACTTGGCGGCGCCTTGAGAGGTAAACGTGTTGACCCCCCCTTCCGACGGAGAGCGCGGTACGGAAAAGCCGCGCGACAAACGCCTCGCTGTCAACGCCAACAGGCCGCGTCGTCGCCGATGCTACCGCCACAACAGCGGCCGGCGTCGGCCTCCCCGTATGGAAAACAAACGGCCCTCGGTGGCCGCGACACACGAAGAGAGTGAGAGAGTATGAAAGGAGGAGGAAGGGTAGCAGAGGTAGAGAGAGAGGGAGGTCCAGAGCTTGCGCAGCCGGAGAGGCAAGTGAAAGAGAAAAGAGACACGGACGCCTCATCATTTTCGCAGGTCGCGCAGCGACGGACGACGCGTGTTCGCCCCTGACAGATGCCGTCATAAAGGCACGCCCCCCTCTGGTCGCAGGACCTGGCTGCCGCCGCTTTCTACCCGCCTGCCGCGGCACCCCGGTTGCTGGCCGTCCGCACAGGCATACACACACACAAACACGCACTTACACACACCTATATCTCCGCCGAAACACGCAGAGTGCATCGGCGCCCGCTTCGGCCCGGGAGCATACCGCATGGACCCGTTCGTTGCGGCCCTCCTTTCTGCTTCGAACACGCTGCTTACGTAGGTGAGCGCGATACACGACCGGTATCGGAGCTCAGTATAGTAGCGTTCGATAAAGCAATGCGAGCGGCGAAAACGCACACTGGAACAGCAATACGTAAAGGGTTCGAGCAAAGGAAAAAGTAGCCGGAGGTGGACTTGCGAGCAGCGCAGCCGATTTGGAGAGCTGCAGCAACTACCCATGAGCGTGCTGTCAGTTCGGTCAAGAGGGCACAAAGATGAGCGCTGGACACGGTAGTCTATATTAGGATGCACGAAACAAATGAACGAATGATACTGAGAGAGGAGAAAGAGAAATCCTCCCCATCCTGGCTCCTTCCCTTCAACTCCAACTCAGAAATTCAAAGCGCGCATCTAAGGGCAGAAAGATGGAGTTGGCTCATTAAGCGAAACGTCTGATGACGGGGCTGGTTGGAGGAAAGTGGACAGGGGGTTCAACTACACCTGTGCTGCACGGAGACAATCCTGCAACACTTGTGCATGGTATAGTCATGGCATCCCGGACTGTTCAAAGCTACGGGAGTTAACAGCCCTAAATCATGTAGGATTAATTAACTCGCGGGTTTGAGAGTTTGGAGAACCATGTCAGCTGCATTTCTCTGCCAGGACTAAGGTAGAGTGGCGGACGTAGTCGCCTCGGATATATGGGCGCACACAGTATTTGTGACCTCGCATTCTTTTCTAGCCATCCAGTTCTCAACACTTACCGCTATCAGCTACAACGACTAATCTCACATTCATTCGCAAAGCCTTCTGCTGCTAATCAAATATACGCAAAACATTTTAACCCACGCGTTCAGAAAAAAAAAAAAAAAGCAGCAACCATTGTCCCCACGGCACCGCGCGCTGACCCCACCGTCGCTTCACGCAAGACGCGCTCCTATAGCAGTACCCCGTGCTTGCGGCATCAGCCCTGTCGTGACCCCCGCCCGATTCTCAGTGGTCCCCGTTCGGTCTTCGTCGATCGATGATGCCAAGTCGGCAGGCGCCGGATGGAGCGAGCCTGGAGCAGACCCTTAATCTTCATTTTTCCCCAATCGTCACGGCTTGCCTGCCATCGTCTCCACGAGCAGGCAGGAAGGCACAGGCTGGCCGCTTGGCGCTCGACGCAGCTCCTCGCTTTGCATACCCCAGCCGGCACTCTCCCGGACGGGAAAACAATGAGCGCGAGCCGCTAGGCGATACACTGCTCACAGCGCGAGCACACGCGCCTCTGCCTTTCGAATCATCTTTTGGATTTGTTGGACATGTCTTACATATTTGTTCCCCCTTTAGTATATATCGGCATCTCCCTGTTCAGTAGTTATGTATATGCGGCGCACATGTCTGACATATTAATTTCTCCTGTAAGTGTACTATGACGGTGGCTTGCTCTTTCTTATGTATTCTTTTTTTCTTTTTTTACACACACACACACACACACACACACACACACACACACACACACACACACACACACACACACACACACACACACACACACACACATATATATATATATATATATATATATATATATATCTGTGTGTGTATCCACAACTTAGGCAACTGGCTGTTTATGGACACAATAAATAAATAAATAAACAAACAAGTAAATAGATAAATAATTGATGACTTCCCAAAAATCTAGTCGGTTACCGTTTGTCATGGTGGCTTGCAAACAGCGCCACAAAACACGAAGGACGAACAGGGAGATATCAAGACGATCACAAGGCATTTGATGGCAAAATGCACTATATAGCCGTTTCCTGAACCACGTCCACGATCGCATGCAACTTGCGCTAATGAGAAGGACGAACAACCGTCATCGCTTACGGAAAGCAGTGCGATGCACCTGAGAAGCACGCAGATGAGCACGAAAAGGAAAGCTTTCCAATCAATGTGCAGCACGAGCTAATTTCGATACAGCCTACCGGACAAAAATACAACGAACGACTGTTGCAAGTATAGCTAGGAATAGAAGCACGTCGACAACCACACTGCACGCGCACAGCACGTCAAGGTCTCCGAACTATCTGCCAGTTCCAGCACCCTAAAACCGACCGTTTTATTTAGGGATTAGAACTGAAAAGTGCTCGAACTACGACCCAGGGTCAAATTTTGTAATGAATATGCCAAAAAGGGCGTTGTCTAGCTTTCACCAAAAGTAAACGCCTTTGCCACCATAGCAAAGCAGACGCAGCGGTTATATTTCCTATATGTTTCTGATTTGCCATTATATTAGCAACAAAGGGTGCTCAGACTCTCTGAGTCGTAGTTCGTACAGAGAAACCGAAATTGTCATCTCCTCCGATGAAACCCTAACACAGCAAAGAAAATACGCAGTGGATGTTGCATTGCGACGAGCAACATGCATTATAGCTTCTCGCTCAGCGCTGTGACATCGCAGCAGAGCTTTGCTATAAAGGAGACGCGCGGGCACGGACAGGGGGGACCCTCGCGGGTTTGGCTTTCAGCCGAGAATCGTGTGAGACGCGGATCCCGCCGTTTGGAATCCCACCGAATATATATATGCAGCGTTCGCCGCGGGGGAAGCAGGAGAATTCGCGAAGCACCGCGACAGCCGGCAGCGGCACCGAAGGAGCGAGGGAGAACAGCAGCGAGGTCTGCTGGCTGAGCCCCGACGCACGGGGACTGAGCGGAGAAGAGCGGGAAAGGAGGGGAGGACAGCCAGACGGGCACTCTGCAGGACCAGCGGACGCGTGCGAGCGCTTCAGGCACGCGCTATTTTTAAAGGTTCACGAGGGATCCCCCCCCCCCCCCCACCCCCTCCCCAAACCCCCCTGCTTCTGGCTGACGCTGGTGCATATGCGAGCAGCAGGAGCAGCTATGCACAGGGCCTAATGAAGGAGAGCGTGCCGCTGCTGCCTGGTTGCCAGGCAAGAGAGCGCACGCTCTCTTGCCTGGCAGACAAGCGGCCACCTACAACGCCCTGAAAAATTTCTTAATAAAGTTGTTTCCTCCTCCGCCGCCGCCAACAGCAAGTCGTGAAGCGGTGAGGTTCGTTGAAGCGCATGCTCAGAACCGACCCTTAGGCTAAGTTTATCACAGTCCGCCAAACTTAGCCAAAATCGCCTAAGCCGACAATGCCACGCTTGTCTATACATTTGTAACTTGTAGATTACGCGCTGGATTGTTTCCACACCAGCAAAGAGGGGCATGAGAGTGCGTATGTCGTTCGAGGGTAGTTCGAGAGCCTCACTCAAGGGTACCTTTCTTCAAGAAATGGCAGGCGAGACCCAGGGGGAAAGTGAAAGTACAAAGTAGATCACATGAAAACAGAAGATCGTATACAAAATAAACGGCACAAACAAAAATGAATAATGACCGGAATGAAGTGACCGGGATAAGTGCTACCAGGATGTAGGTCATATACATGCATTTCTCCTTCTTTCTTTGACAAGAAACAAGTGCAGCAAAGAAGCAAATGCCCCTCAATGCGCCAATATAAGTCGGACATCATTCGCCGTCACGAATACGGAAAGCGCCACTTGCATAGCTTACGCCACGGTGCGTGTCCGCAGTAAGCTAGCCCGACACATAGACATCACCGCAACGCGATAAAACTGGAAACGAGATCACGGTGCGACAATGACCAGTCATTATATTAAGTCAGAGCAGTCATCTATCATTAAAGATCGAACGTGCAAACTTCGTTTTCACCCTTTCACCGAAAGGGCTGTTGCTCGTTTCGTTGTCCTCAACTGCCCTCAACGGCAGCTGTAAAGACGCAACAATATATGAGCGCGAAACGGCAGCGAAATCAGCTTACACGATCAGCGCAAACGCGTCGGTCGCGCGCTTCCACACGGCGGGAAGGATGAAGATACAGGCATGCAAAGGCTTCTCGTTTCCTTTGCCAACTCGGCAACCGTTCGCGGAGCGAGCGCTGAGAGACCCGACACAATGTGTATAAATACTGGCAGCCCACGCTGCCAAGACTGCCGCCGAGTCAGCCCAGCGACAGTCCCCAGCGAGCAGAGAGGGGAGAGGTCCCGCCCAGATTTTCCATGCCGAAGTTGGACTGCCTCCCGCGTGTAAATCCGTCACGCTGGCCCCGTGGACCGGCCGTTACTCGCGCACACGCCAGCGGGTAAACAACAACAGCCTCGACAAGCCATCGTCGCGAGGGACACGCCTCAGCGCCCGTTTCCATTTCTGAGCGCCTATACCTCACCCGCCACGGTCGCGGAAGGCAACTCATGCAAGCGCGCCCGAACCATCAGGGCTATTTGGCGCCGTAACGTGCACGGGCGACCTGTCTCTACTGAAGCGCTGGCGTCAGGCAGCGCTTGGGAATGTTCGGAACGAAACACAAGGAGTCCAAAGAGGTGCATACACCGTCTTTCTCTACCTATTGTTCACGGCCACGATAGTGGCATTGCGCAAGGAGGCTCAATTTTCGACTGGCTCATCGAAGCTACATGTAGATAGTTTTCACGTGACGTCGCCGACGCAGCTTGTCGCCGTGCTAGTAGACTGCGACGACGTCAGTGCATCATATTATCCCGCGTACATAGTTTCGTTTTTTTACAGTGACAGTTCTTTCACCGGTTTATCGCTGTTATCTATTTGTGGCTCGGCGCATGTCATGCTGTCGCGTTTCTTGTTCACGCAGCTTCTCGACATGCTAGCACCCCAAGATGGCGGCCACGATTATGTCAATGCAAGTCATCTAAATAGCGGCCCAGCGAAGGCAGGGGCTAGCGAGGACCGCCAGAGACGAAATATAACGAGTGATAGATTACGTGATTGATAGCGCTCATTAGATGACAAGTATGACGAAGAAAAAGCCAGATTTTCATCAAAACGTATCAAAGGGAAGCCATTTTAAGACAGGGCACAAATGTTTCGTCGTTTCAATTACACACTTAATGGAGCAACTTTCATAGACGGAGTAAAGAATGGTAGTTCAATATCCGGCGCGTCGTAACCACCAGCGTCTGCCGCACGAATAGCCGACTAAACTCGAGCGAACATGCCGCTTGTAAAGCGAACAAGGCGGCCAGAGTTCGTTCCCGTCGCAAGCACTCCCCTCGCGAGACCCACAAAGGGATACAAAGAAGGAGGCGGTAGCGGACAGTTATTCAGCGACAGGAATATGGCACTGCTTCAGTTCGAGAGCAACGAATTTAAGGGCGCAGTTCCGAGCGGAGTAAGTCATAATCATGACGGCAGTTTCCGGTGAGCGCCCGAACGCGGCCTCGAACAGCCAAGAGGAGGCACTGATCGTATAACACGTGTCGCGAAATAAAAGGGATAAATGCACCGTCGAGCAAAACAGCAGCAAAAAAAAGAACGACGAGGCGATGAGGGTGCACAGTGCCCACAGCGATATCAGCGCGATGGGGCTCGCAGGCGAGGTGGCGGCGTGAGAGAAATAGAGGAGAACACGAGCTCGTAAATTCATCGCGAAAAGAGCGCCGCCGCCGCTACCAGTGCGCGAGCAAGGGACCGGCATCCGCCGGGGTTGTTAACGCCGCGCTTCCCGCCGTCGCCGCACTCCTCCTCTCCTCGGCGCGTAGGCCGCAGAGGCATCGCCACGCGCACGCCTCGGGAGAGCGAGATCTGCTGTATACGGCGGCGGTAATCACGTAATAGAGCCGCGCTTGTTTCTAGACTCGCGACAGAAATGAAAACAAGCCCGCGCAGGAAACAAGGGGCAGGGCGGACAAATACGATCCCCGGTTAACAGCGAAGAGGGAGCGGGGGGGGGGGGGGGGGGGGGGGCGAGGCGCCAGTTGCGAAGCGCGCCGCGCCGCTCTCCATACGCGCAGCGGCTGCGGCAGCGCGTGAGCGCTCAATTCGCAGGCAGCAAGCGGGCCTTTCATGTTCCAATATCGGGCAACACAAATTGCGACGCTCCGCCGCCATAAATATTAATGGCCGCCGCAAGCACGAGGCTTGCAGGCAGGCGGCGGGCGGCGCGCATTAGGGAAGACGAAGCGCGATTCGGTGGCCGACGCATGTCCGCCGGTCCAAGCGGCGGCGCGCGGACATGAATACATGCGCGGCGCGAACCAGGTGAGGCCTCCTGCTTAACATTCGGCGCGGGACAGAAAGGGGCATGATGGAATTAGAACGGCACCCACCGGGCACGGGCGCGCTCACGTTCGACACGCCGCCGACAGCGAGGGAGAGAGAACACCCGAGAGAGAGGGGGACAGCTGCGACGTGTAGCGCCAGCCACTCTGGGAGGTACGTTCGTGCAGGTACGGGAGCTGCAACGTGCAGTGGCGAGCGATTGGTATTTTTGGCCGCGCCGTTTTCTCTCCTCTTTTCGTGAATACTCTCGGTAGACGGGGTCTCGTTTTTCCTTTTCTCCACGGTGGCGGTCAGCTGTAATTGAGTCCCGACGCGACTGAAGAGTCTCTCTCCATACGTGCGCGCCGAAATGGGAAACCGCATTCGGAAACGTTTAGCGCCGCCGACGCGCCGCAAACCGGCGGTTGCAATTTGTCATAATTAGGAGCGAAAAGGGTCCCGGCCCTCGTACGCGCTCCGCGCCAGAAAGTGCCCTTAAGCTGATGAGTCGAACGTTTGATCCATACTCTCTAATTAGAGGGCCGAAAATGAAGTCTTTCTGAACAGGTGAGCGGGAAGGTTTCCCTGCGAAACCAGCAGTCGAGTGACTTGTGTGCACTGCAGGACAAAATCCTCACATGACGCATGACATAACGTGACTTCTTGGCGTTACAGACGTCACGCGCTCGCAATGAGCATACTGTAGGTCGAGAACACGCAGCCCGCTATAAGGATCATTATTCAAGGCCTGTATCCGTATTTACAAGTCGGTTAGAATAAAACAACACTTTAAGATCTGTAACAGGTCCGTTTTGGCGTGTTAAATTGGAGCTTATATTGAAGGACTTCGTTTATAAAGAACTGGAACGAGAGAACTAGCTGCCCGCATGGCGCAATATCGTTGCGTACGGGTACACATATTAATCCGCGACTGACACTACGTGTAATAACCTCTTCAGCGCGTTGTAAGCCTACAGTCAATGAAAAGGGTGTAACCGCGGCGCGAGCGCACAGGGCCCGTTACTGAAGACACATGCGCGGAGCGCACATGTAGAGAGCTCCACCTATACGGGCCATTCCGTATGGAAACGCAAGTACGACAATATTTCACTATCCTAAATAAAAAGAACAACAACAAAAAACAAGCAACTCCTCTGAACTACCTGAACAAGCATGAGAATATAATGTACGAGCAGCTAGGTATTATTAGCTTTACGGCGAGTATGACAACTCTTAGCACAAATTTCGTCAATGTAAACTTTTCCCAAGACAGCGTCCTTATCTCAAGCTCTGCGTTTCGAATAAAAGCCTGACAGTGTTGCACCTTTTGATTGATTCCGCCGCAACATACACGTGATAAAGCTTGCTCATTCGGTTTCGTTAGCTACATACACGGTGTATTCGGAAATGCGCAGGCATTCGTTTCAATTTCGGCGAGCGTCGAAACCAACAGCGTGCAGAGGCCTAAAAAATGCATGCAACTCGCTCGCGCGCGCTGTGGCAACATTCGTCGAAGACTTTGCGAAAACAACCCTCTCCTAAGTAAGTTAGCGATGGCGACAGAAAATCCGATCAGCCCGCAGAGCCGAGAACGCAACTTGTTCTCAAAGCACATGTAGGTGCGTTCTGAAACATTGAATCGCGCGATCGAGCATCCCCTGCAGGCCGACCGCGGGAAGCCCACACATCACGTCACCCATCCTGCCACGTGCGAATTCTCAGGTCGGCAAAAAAAAAAAAAAAAAAAAAAACGATATTACAGAAATAAGGGGTTTGCACGGAGGCTACCGGCTTGAGTTATTCATAGAGCGCATGATCGAGCGCGGAGGCGCTACCACCACATGCAAGTATGCATCCGAACTCGTTGCACACGGAATCTCCCGCACACGGGTCGTCGTGCTTGGCGCAATCTGTTGCCCCGCGCTTGGTCCGGCCGGCGGGAAAAAACACCGCGCAGCGGAGGAGCCGCTCGTATATCTCGCGGTCTCCGAAGCGCGCGCACTTGGCCCGTGTTTGTGCACGCATGTATAGCAGACACACGCGCCCGCATGCAAACAGCGCGGCGGCGGCGGCGGCGGACGCGCACGTAAATAACGGCCCTTGGATGAATAAAAAACGAGCGCTTTAGGACGGCGTAATCCGGCTGCTTTATCACCGGGAGCCGAGAGCAGGACGGAAACAGAGAGAGCAAGAAAGAAAAAAAGAAAGCACGCGTATGTGGACCCCCTGCATATAGGCGTCCCCGGAATCAAAGGGAGAGACCGCTGTAAAAAGGAGGAGGCGGCGAGGGACCAAGACGACGCGCTCCTTTGGGCACGCGTTGCTCTGGGGAGTGGAGACGTCCATAAAAAAAAAAAAAAAAAAAAAAAAAGAACGTTACACGAATACACGGGCGAGTGAGCGCGCTGTGCCTCTGCGCAGGAGCTTTCCCAGTGAGTGGCAAAGGTGAATACATACAAACAAACAAAGAAAAAATAAAAGAGGAAAGTAAGGACGCGCATATGCATAACACGCACAAATAGGCAAACGACCGTGGATACTACCGCTGCCCAGAGGCCGCTAGGGGAATGACGACGGTATACGGGAGTGCAACAAACAACCCGACGCCGATATAAACGAAGCGAAAAAAAGGAAGAAGCGTGACAACAAGCAAGGAGCAAGCGGAGCTGGGCAGAAAAAGAGTGGGGTTGGGGGAAGAAGGAAAGTACGGGCTTCACAGCGGTGGAGCTTCAGCAGCCAGCTCTGACGGTCGCGTGGAACACGCGCATACGGAGGGGTCCGCTCAGCGTTAGGCGCATATTCGAGGCATCTTCTCTCGCATATGTGAGTGAGTCCTCGCGACGAGCGGGAGATATCTCCCGATTAAAGTGATGGGGGTGGGTCAAAGGAGAAAAAAAAATAAAACAGACAGAGAAAAATGAGAGACTGGGATACGAAGAAGCAACGTAGGCCAAGTCTAAGAGAGCAGCTAGGAAGTGTTCAGAAAACTGGAGATATATACGCTCCATGCGGAATAGCACTGCGGGCGCTTTTTAGCCGTCCGGGATGCATGCATACGGCCGGCAGCTCGCACCGAGCGTTTGCTTTACTGCAAGGCACGCCTGTCGGGCGGGAAAGCCCCTCGCCAGGAGCAATTTTTTCCTTCAGCGAGCGAAACATACACACACACACACACATACAAAAAAAAAAACAATGCGACAGAAAAAGAAAACAACACTGAGACGTAATCAAAAAGGGAGGACAGCGGGACTCCAAGAGTTGTTACCTCGCCCGACGCTTCGCGGCTACACGAGCACGGACCCGGCCGATGATAGCGACTACGCGACCTTCGGGGGAGCTTGCCCGCACGGACCACCGGCGCGCTCGTTTCCGCCTTCCCTTTCGGGCCTCGCACTTTAAGGAGCACGGGGAGTGAAACAGGGTCGGCACCCGCGACCAGGCGGAGAGCTGCGCCACTCGCGCTATTTACTGCTCGCCGTGTCATCCGCGGGCCACGCGAGCCATCAATTTTTCACCAATTTGCGTCGCCCTGCCCCCCAGAGCAGCGCGCCGCGTCAACCCCCCGCAATTCGCCCTTTCCTCCGGTATACTACCGGGTCCTCACCCCGCGCATTACTCTTGCGTCTCGAAGCTCCCAGCATCTTCTTTTTGTCGTCGTTGCTTTCCATTACCGCTTTTATTTCGTACCCGCCGCATCCTCACGAGCGGGATGCATGCAACGGCAGATTTCTGCTCGCCATCTCTCTTACTCCACAACATCCCCCGGTCTCCGTGGCCGCTGCTGTTGGAAACTGCGCAGTATTCGCAGGAAAATTGTCGCCCCATCCATCCCCTACAGTCACGACCAACCGCTGTAATACAGAGCAGCAAACCCTAAGAATGCGCAGAAGAGCCTGCCACCTCAAAAGCAGCGAAACAAATGACAAAAGAATGATACATCAACACAAGGCTACAAAGCATAGCGATACTTATGCACCTCACTAGACTTATCTCCCACCCCCTCACGTGCGCCACAGGCGCCTTGTGCAACAAAATACGCCGCAGCCATTTGGTAAACAAAAGCAAACCCAAACGAAAAGCCGCAACCGTCCGTGTCTGCGAGCAAGCAGACGAGAATTTGTGGGTCAAGAGCGGCGCCGACTTGCTCTTGTTCCGGCTTCTCTCTCTCTCTCTCTCTCTTTTTTTTTTTTTTTCTGGCGCCGGGCGGAAGCAGAGAATTGAGTTACCACGCCGCTAATTTCGTGCAGTCAGTGCACAAACTGGCACGGCGGCGGCGCGCTTCCACTCCTCCCTTAGGGAATAATTTGTGGCGCGAACACAGCTATACAAACGCGCTGAATGTTCTTGCGCTCTCCTATCAGGTTCAAGAAGGCTCCCTGTCGCAGTGAATTTCCGCTGTCCACAAGGACTGGGATGGTGTCCCTTCTGGACAAGTCGATGTAGTATTAAGGTTCGCGATAAACTTGGTCGTTCGTTGCCGGAATGGCAACACGGCCCAACAAGGGAGGCTGTGGGAAAGAAGTCAGCTGGCGCGTACGACCAGCAGCGTGCTTGAATGGCTTTGTGAGAGAAGTGTAAATAGTGGTCGCAGACCGTGCAGATATCCTTAACAATGCAATTTCTTATAATGAATCTTCTGGACCAGTCGCTTACGCAAGAAAGGTGGATTTAGTGAAATACAAATCGCATCTTTATCACAGCCCGCGGGGCACGAGAAACATCCGAGAGGAGAAATCGTTCTCGAGAGCCGGATCACAGCCATCGGAGCGAGACGACCACTCCACAGCAAGGAGGAGGGCGGGAGCGGACAGAGCCGCGGCGGCTGACACGCGTTCAGCGGCGCGTTCTATTCGCATCGCGCATGCAAAAGGGAGCGCCAGCAGCAGCAGCAGCAGCCATCAGCGCCATTGTCGTGCTCGCTCCAGAGACACGGGCGGCCGCTGGGAGACACGCTGGCCGTGAGTCATGGAATGACCGGCCGTTGTCGAGGCTCCCTCCCCCCTCCTCCTCTTTCGCGCGAGCCGAGCAGAGAGGGAGAGAGAGAGAGAGTGACTGCAACGGCCCACCGTGTCGCCGCCGCTCCCCGTCCTCCGCTCCCGAATGCCCGTCCGGGGTCTGGCCAGAGACACGCATGCACGCGGACGCCTGCAGGGGCAGCGCAATGCGCGCCACGAGCGATGGACAGCAGTGTAGTTCACTCGGGGAACCGGCAAAGGAGAAAGGGACGCCGACTTGGGGGGCCGGAATGAATGGAGGCGTGGGAGTGAGGTGTCCAGACGCTGTTAATCAAGCCCGGTGCGCCGAAACGAACGAGGCACGCGGTCCGAAGCAGGCCCCGCCGCGCTTTCAGACAGGCCTCGCCTGACGCTGCAGCCAGTTCCTTCACTCCCGAATCGTTCCCCTCTTCTCTGCCAAATGGGAAACAATTCTCGTGCTCCCTTTTCGTTCCCAAAGGGCGCGTGCCGTGTTGTTTCCCAGGATAAAGATAAATATAAGGAAAGGAAGACAACGATGGATAAAAAAGCTATGTCGCGTGACCTCGGAATGGATAGCGTTTGGAGAACAAATGGAATAACGGCAGGAGGACGCAGTTACTATCATGCTTCCTCATGCTTCGTACCTATAAGAAACGTTTGCTTTGAGCATGCATATGGCATTATTTACGAACTCGGAATACGAAGCGTCCGTAAACGAAAAATCCAACCTACTGCAGTGCTCTGGCTGTGCTTCCTGTGGCCGCAGAACTTTACGCAATAACGACGGTGAAACAAACCTTCTCGATTCATTTTTTTTTTACACTGCGCGCACAAAAGTGAAAAACGCCCCTACGCTCCATAGAACAAAACTCGTTCTAAAAGAACGAAGAAAAAAAAAAGCCCTTGAGCGAGAGCCATCTCGTTCCAGCCTCTTCTTCCTCTGTCGGACAAAAGGGACAGGCGCGCTTTAGGGCGACCAACTTGACTGGCCGTTAAGTGGCGACCGTGCTCTTGCCTACGACTATCGCTTTTTCAACATCTTTCTTTCTTTCTTTCTTTTTTTTTTCTCCCTGTCTCAGGGCTTGCACATTTAAGTACCATCCTCCGCAATAAGAAGGAGAAAAAAACTACAACTAAAAGCCGGAATGTAAAGAACAAGAACAAAGAAAGGAAGTCGTCAAAGGAAGAACACGGGCCTCGCACTTTTCAACAATGGACAGCCTCGGCCCTCTCCGCAGCCTCCTCGTGAGGTCCTTCCCGGCGGGAGAGGAAGACGCCGACCAGCGACGACGGCGATGACGTCGGGAGGAGGGCCGCCATAAGGGCAACACTGGGCGGGAAAGGAGGACGCGCCTGTAGGGAGGTGGCGGAAGTCTCCCTTCTTGCCGCCTCTCCCGTTTTCTTTACGATCGCTCCGAGAGACCGCAATGGAGCAGTGGCCCGCTAAACGGCCGCGAGGATCTTCCGCTTTTACGAGCCACTGCGCGGTGGCCGCATGGCTAGCGCGTGCAAGTGTGGCACTCCGAACGGAGCCGGTCTTCCGCTCGCGGCGTCACCGACGGGCGAACACGGGGCGAGCAATCAAAAAAAGGACGCGGTCCACGCCATGTACACGCCAGCGGCTTGTTACGCCGGCCCACTTTGACACATTGTCAAACCGTTTCTTCGCGCTTCTTCTTCGCGCTTATATCAAGAATATGTTACCGTACCAACTCGCCCAACTATCCATTCTTATGCAGTCAAACCGTTCACTGGTTGCGAGAAAAATTGCGCGCAGCTATCGTATGGCGCGGAAAACAGCGAGCAGGAGGCATTTCCGCAAGGAACTGTACCGCGAGAGAGTATACGGTACATCGGCAGATAAACGAGTAAGGCAGGTTGCAGCGTAACAAAACCGACCTCACCGACAAAGAGAGTTAAATGCGTAAACTATTTATTCATACAGTTAACTCTTTACTAGCCACCAGAAAGCTTTTGTTGGTAGTTCTAGTCATCATACGTCTCTTACAGATAAATTAATGCAAACGAACAAGAAAGAACTCCAGTGTACACCTGCTTTTTGAACGCGCCTAACCGTTTGAAAGGTTCAAAGTATCAGCCGTGGCTACACGGGGAATTACATTTATGTAACATAAGGATGTGTGTGAAGACGGTGCGTCGAAGTAAAATTGACGACACTGTGCTCCACATTTAGAGCAGGCAACCGAAATATTGCACGCTGACTAGTGACTAAAGTCTAATAAAAAAAAAAAGCATGAAAAGCAAGCTCGGCTCTACGGATGATAAGAAATGAATAAAATTGAGGGAGAACAAGGTCCTTACAACATATGTCAACAGTGTAAGCTTATTGGAGTACGTCAAGCAGCGCGAAAAGAGAAATAACAACTTAGACGAGAAGACAGATCCTTCGCATTTTCGGGACGTTCATCGTTAACACCAGCCTATAGACAACAAGCAAGCTGCACCGTAAGCTTATGTTGTTGATGAGTAAATGTACTTTAGGTCATAACCAGTCACGTATTGCACAGTGGCTGCATTTAAGGAAGTAACATAAGCTAAGAGGACCAAAGTTCGCAAAATCAGAATGCATATTATGACGGATTCCGAATGTTACAGCGCAGCTAGAAGGCTCTCAAGAAAACAAATTCCAAACAGAAAAAAAAATTAAAAGCAAACAAAACAACTGAGGCGCACGGCAGCAAGGCGCCAGAAGAGAAAAGTAAGCCAATCTATATATATATATATATATATATATATATATATATATATATATATATAAAATTCAATATATACCATTTGAAAGCGGTAAGAAAAGTATACACTCGAGCTCATCGCCCTGCAGAGCGTGGGGAGAAGCTGCCACGTCCCTTCGTATAGTAAAGAGCAAAAGCGAAGAGAAATACGGCCACTAAAGAGAGCGCGTCGCGCGCACGCCTCTTTCCTCTCGGCGGCTTCCTTTTTCTTCGCGTTACTTAATATTTCAGACTGCCCTCCTCCCTGCCACTCCGGCCTGTACAAACGTTGACGTGGACAAGCCTAATCATTGTTGCCAGATGATGAGTCACGCGTCCAGTCGGTCGCAGCGGCCGCCGTTCCCCCCCCCCCTCCCTCTTACCGCCCCCTCCCTCTTTCACGCACTGCCCCCGCGCCGCCAGCGTTTGCTGCGGGAGAGGGGATTTTAACGGTCCGTTATTTTGGAAGCGCGGGAGCGTACGACGCGCGAGAAAGAGGGGGGGGGGGGGGGGGGTAGTTCACCGAGGGAAGGTCAGCGACAGGGATTCCTGCTTCCCCTGTTCTTTTTCTTCTTCTTTTTTCCCTTCTCACCACCTCCCCTCCGCTCAGCTATAGCTAACAAGGTCTCGCACGCTAATGCTGCTATTCCTGGGCGACGCTGTAGCGCTCACGTCCGAAGAGCATGGACGAAGCTAGCTTCGGTATATACCGAAGCTCTTCATTTCCCTTTCTCAGTTCCCCCTCTACCCCCTCTCTCGGAACCTAAGCGCTGAACGGCATTCGCAACAGCTGCCTGCTTCGAGCTAGCTGCCTCTCCGCAGGATTCTGTTCTCTGGCGTTCGATTCAAAAACGGTGTCTCTTTCCATCTCCCGGCCTTGCCTCGGCACCGTCGCGTGGATGCCCAGCCTGTCCTCTTCATTTTCACCCAAGCGCCGCACTCAGCAAGCGCCACAGGGAGTTCTCCTAGCGCGAAATGTGACGGCCTGACAGAGGCACTGCATCACAGATGTCGCTGGGCTGCCGCACCTGCAGTGCGACGGGAACACGCCCCGATTGACGTTTATGTTTATAGGACGCACGGTTGGGCCCCTTGTACTTCCCTCGAAACGAGGATGTGCTCTACTCCCGTGCTATTAGGCGAGACACAGAGAAAAACAATGTTAAAGTATCGAGACCTAGCATAGTTACATTGACCACAGTAAACTTCCGTTTCAATAGAAAATCGCAAGAGCGGTGCGAGCACCTCGCTAGCGCTTCTTCGTCGTTTGGAAAAGGCAGACGCACAACTCAAGCGTTCGTAGGCGCGCATCTCATAGAAGTGTTATGCCATCTTCCAAAGTTAGGCCTTCTACCGAAACTGAGACACTGGGTCTTTGCCAAGAGACAGTGTCTCAGTGTCTCCTAGACAACTGTATTTTTCCTCAGTTGTCTGAATAATAATAATAAAAAGTTAACCGCATCCAAATATGGTAAACTAATAATACGAATATAACGCAGCGCGAACGTCATGGAGAACAAACCTAGAGCTCTACGCGCAATTTACAGTTAATGCAATGAATGCTTTGAATCGTGGAACTTCAGAAGGAATACAAAGGGAGTTATGAAATCTCAAGAGTAATTCGAAGCAGTTGTTGATTTGAGCAATAAAACTAGCGGTCGCAGTGCTAGACCACACTGCACAATAGGACGCCGATGAAAATGCCTTCACTAAAAGCGGGCGTTTTTCAGTTTATTTTGTCTCGATCATAGCACATAAAGGGCGATAACGGCCCTGTATATGCGGATATTGTTGCGAAGCGGAATCAGGCGCAAATGTACACGAACCCATGCAGCCCGAACAGTTTTGATGGTTGAAGTTGACACGTTAAAACACACCACCGAAAACCACTAGCAGCAATCGCGCAACATCTTCGTCATCGTCTCTTGTCTGGTGGTCCTGGTCTGCTTCACCTCGACAATATTTAGGCCCAATGGCCGGAAGTTATGAAGCATAAATTAACAAAAAAGAAGCAAACTAAACAAAACGAAGCAACGCAAATAACAAGTCAGGCGGAGCAGTATGCGCTCAAAAAAAAAAAAAAAAAAAAAAAAGAAACATGGAAGACGCTTAAGCTTCGACTTTAAGAGTGAGACGCGGTAGCATTCAAAGATCCCTGGCTGCTTATCCGACTTTTTTGTCGTGTATTCAAAATTACAATTCGACGCTATAGCGTGTGCAGGTTGTAGTTAAGTCGTACTTCACAATTTTTCTGACAGATTTTACTTTGAGAAATTCAAGTTTGTTCACTAACGCCTTGCGCCGCGCGGAGGGCCTGCGCGGTCGGAATAGTTCGGGATGATTATTTCCGACGCCGGATTTTCTGCGACACGGGGCCCTTAACACTGTCGCGTTAAAATAGCAAGATGTAGGTGCCAGTCAGACAATCGAAAAGCGACAGCTGTGCCGGCCACGTACCTAAGGTTCGCCAAGTAAGCGGCCACATTTCGATGGAAGCGAAATGCAAACACGCCTGTGTGCTTGCGTTGTATTGCACGTTAAAGAACCCCAGGTGGTCAAAATTAATCCGGAGCCCTCCACTACGGCTTGCCTCATAATCAGAACTGGTTTTGGCACGTAAAACCCCAGAAAGAAGAAGAAGAAGCTCGACAGCTATGGCAGAAGCGGATGAGGATCAAGCAAGCAAGCAAGCAGCAGCAAAAGCAAAGTTCGTTTGCTTCATACGTGAATACAGGTAGGCGAGACACGGGACAGCGTGCGACGGACTAGCACATGCATACACGAATACCGCGAACGCGATGGGCAAGGATGTGACGTAAAACAACAACGCTATATGACCCCTGGCGGGCCATGGCCGGCGTTGAGGGAGGGCACTCGACCCCGTTCCCGTCGTCATCGGTCAATTGCTCGGACACTAGCAGCGCCTGTCGGCTGCTCCCACCTCGGGATTGACAAGCTTCCTCCCCATATCTGAGGTTCGCGAGCGCCGACGTCCCCCGCTCGCATCTCACCGGAGCATCTTTATGGTCCTCGTTTTTCCCCGTTACACGACAAGCCCCTCCGCTTTTCTTTCTCCGGGGGAGCAAAGACAAGTCGCGCTTGGACATCATTGGCCGGAAGGGGAACGCGGGTTGTGGACACAATGAATGACCGTAGAAACAAGAAATGCGCCAGACGTGGAGATGTTACACAGCGTATACGGGGCTGGCTGGCCGGTCGAAGCGCTATCGTATACGGGTGCACGTTGCGTGCATACTGAGAGGGAAGCGCCCACCTCGTATTCCCGCTCGAACTACTCTCGCATTGGCACTGCCACGCACGAGAAATAGGCGCCGAGCGGAGAGCCGACTGGAGAGGGGGATGCGAGGCGGAGGGTTGGCCCCCGCCGTCACCGGGGTCTCGCGGCAGATAGGGCGTCGCGATATTCACGCCAGAGGCGAGCACGCGGCGGCTGCTGCCGCTCGGAGGGCACCGGGAGAGAAGCGGCGGCGGCGGCCCGTTATCTAACACGAGCCATACTGGAACACCTCATGGGAGTCGTAAACGCATCAGGGGCCGCCGACGAGGGCTCGCAGCGAAGCAGGCGACGGGCAGGAAAGGCCACGAACGGGGAAGGCACGGGGGGAGATGGAAGGAGGGGGGGATTAGGCAAGGGCGAGGCCCAAGTAGTGCGGGCGACGCAGCCGGCAGCGAAGCGCCCACAGCTTCCACAGCTCTCTCTCTTGCATGCGAGCGGCGGCGGCAGCGGCTGGCCCTCGTATAACGGCTACACGTGCGCGCTTTATTGTCCGCGTTATTATTATTTATCGGCGCGAGAGGACGCATATCCTCAGAGCCTCCTTCCGTCGGCTAAAAAGACCCGACGACGAGCACTGGTGGCGTGCACGCCTTCGCTGCTGCTGGCGGTGGTTTGGCCGGGCGCTCGCCCCATCTCCTCTCTCCGGCCACCGCAACGGCACCCGTGCTTCCCGCGAGCGGAAGCGGCGGCCGGGCGGTTATACGCGGGGCGTTACGGGACGTTGGGCCTTCGCTGGATAAGCACGCTATGGGTCCGTGGGGGATTTGAGACGCGAGGAGACACAGGCGGAAGGCAGGGGCCGGGGCGACTTCCGCACTCTGCACGAGCCGCGCGCCGTTCCCCGAGCTCGATCTTTTACGCGTTCTCCGAGTGGGGCCGGTAAAGACGCGGCTCGAGGGCTCCGCCATATGATGATGATGATGGCCGCGGGCGGGATGTCGAAAACAGGCGATCGCGAAATTTGTCATTCTATGGCTAGACTGTTGCCCGGCGTGACTATATATATACATAACAGTCATCGCCTCTCATGCGAACTTAAATGGTCCCTCAGCAAATCGAGAGCGTTTAAAACAAGCATAAATCGGCAAAAAAAAAACTAAATCCCTATTAAATAAAGATCTCTTTGTCACCAGTTGAAATAAAGGCGTTAAGGCGAATGTGGATAGTATACGTCATTGTGTCTTCTTTACTGTGACCTGTGACAAGAGCCCTGTTATCAATGCATCGTGATCCCATGGTACCACAGAGGGGTGCGCGCTCCACTGACCCGTACACAAGTATTAGCTGGCAATCATACTTCAGGAATTGCCATTAATAAGCCGCTTTGTTAATTCCACGTGCGACGGCTTACCGACCTGCAGAGAAACCGAACTATGCCTTCTCATAAGTATGGAATAAGTAAGGAAGTATATATATATATATATATATATATATATATATATATATATATATATAATTTGGAATGACAGCGCCCACTCAAAGAAGGCAAGGAAAACCTACTAATAATGTCATAGCAAGAGACTGAAATATAAAGCAAATCGAAACTCCAATCAGAGACGCCCTTAGGCAAACGTTCCCAAGTTTATTTCATTTAATCTAGCAATAGTGAAATTCGTGCGACCGTTGCCGAAACGCAACACTGAAAGCACGTTTCACAGCACGATATTTCCTGATCGACGAAACGGATACACGGCTTCCTGTCGACGAGGCCCATACAAGCCGTTCGTACAAAATGTGAAAGTATAGAAGTTGCAATTGACAGGCACAGCGGCGAGACGTAAGCGAACGGAATAAACTCCTCGGCTAGCTCAATGCGCAGCACACACGGATGAAGTGGTGGCACCTCCGGAAGGTGCAGTCCGCCAACACGGGAGGAATAAAGGCGGCCTCCGCGCTTCGCAAACAGGGCGATCTCTCCGTTCGTCGAAGTAGGGAGGCGCCAACGCAGGAATCGCGATCATGCAGCAGCGGCGGGAGACGAAGGGGAGAGAAAAAAATACATATTTGCAGATGTATTCCGCATATATGAGCACACCGAGCCCTCTATCTCCGCCACCAGGGAGAAAAGAAATTCGTTCGCTCGGAGGAGTGAAGAAGACAACACCTCCGGGACGCCCACATCAGCCTTGGAGAGCGACGGATGCGCCTAGGAAGAGACGAGAGAGGGGGAGAGACAGCGGAGCCTCAGGATCACCGGCGGCTGCGAAACGAAGGCGCTGCTGCGCAAGCGGCGTTTGCGAAACGCACGCGCACGCGCGCGCGCGCGCGCTCTCCATCTCTCGTCCGCATTATACACGTCACGGCATGCCGGCGGGCCCGAAAATGAGCACCCGGGGCCCGAATGGGCTCTGGGACGCGTCGCGGCCAACGCGGGTGCTCCATCATTACCAGACAAATTGAGACGCGCCCCGTTCGCGCGTCTCGGGCAAGTAGTTTGGTTGGAGAGGGGGGACGCCGGGAAGGTTTCGCAAAACGCGAGCCCGTTTCTGCGCATCGGAGGCTGGCGGGTAGCGCAGTACGTGGGGGGGGGGGGGGGGGGGGCACCCGTCACGCGGCACCTGACCGATGGGCGCATCCGAGTGATGCACTCGCGTATACGAGCCACACAGTGAGCGCGCTCCAAGATGCCTTCTTCACGGCGGCACAGAATCTCCTCCTGCTCTCACATCAGAAGAGGTCGTGTTAGACGACCTTTCGACGAGATGCTTATAGAAAGAGAGAACTGCCTGTATCGCACACTGAAAAGGTGTAGCCAACATCACACATTATGCCAGCATCACTTCCACATACTTGCAGAGAGGTAGTGCCAACCCGCTTCATCACCTGCTTATCACCTGCTTCACTATCTCCTTATCGAATTCTTAAAAAAGACTGGTTTGATGGACATATGGTGAAACCCTGCACCGATATTTTGAGCTATTGCCAGCCTTGATCGCCAGACTAAACCCGCCTGTTGCCAGACTAAAACCACCACCACATACGTAATCAACCTGCTTATACTTAACCTTGCATCTGAGCACACACACACACAAAAATAGGTCTATAACTAACGACAAGGTTGGCAAAGTTTCACGCGGACATACTATTTGCTGTCTTTGGATTGGTTGGAAACTGCACTGATCAACGTTATTGATGCTGAAACCGTACACGAGTCACCGCCGACAGGCACACGCTGTCTTCCTACACTTAACTGTTCTCTTTCTAGCTAGGGACATAGCGTGGAGTGAAAGCCAATATAAAACATCTCGACGAAAACTGGGAGACCTAGAGTGCTTTTGAACATAGATATGCTTTAGAGTGAATACGTGCTCAGATGTATAGTGTGTGCACATTAAAACAACAAGGTACGTAGAGCACGTTTATCGTGCTGTTGCCAAAGAAAAATAAAAACTCTGAATAAAAGTACAATGCGATCACAAGGTTTTCCTAACAAAAACGAGGCCTATTTTCTGTACTTAATGCAACGATGAAAGCGGAGAAACATCAGCGCATCTAATCAGCGATGCCAGTTATCATCAGCTTGCGTGAGCGCTTCCAACAGTCGCCATAGTTAAACCAATAAACCAAGCGATAGAAACGCATACTCACCATTCATGGCATTAGACACGGAATTCGTGTCTACGCCGTAATGACATCACACGCCTAACCTAACTACATTATCAGGTGTTGAATAAGTGCTACTAAACCAACCTTTCAACTTAAATCGCAACGAGTGTATCAGAAGCTTGCTACACCGACCACAGTAGCTCCCAATTAACGTTCGACCAACAAACACCAAAGCTCGCGAGGAAGCAGCGCGACCACTTAAAGCCGCAGGGGTGTAAAGCCGCTCCAGAACGCGTAAACTATCTTTTTCTTTCTTCTTTTTTTGCCTTCCAAAACGAACGAACAGTTCACAGCCAACGAGACAAGAACATCGCGAGCAGAGAAAACGAAGACAAAAGACGCCCGCGCCCAAGTGCGCGCAAAGGCTTTCCGAGGGTGCATGCAGAGACAGCAGCCGTGGCGAGAACAAGAAACAGAAGCAGCAGCATCTGTGCGGAGCCCATGCAGCAGCAGTCGATCGGCACTGTATCAACAAGGGCTGGCGGCATGCGCCCGACGGCCACTCCGCTGGACACGCGGCGCGGACACACGAGCAGCGTCGGATCCATACATGTATAAATTGGGGCCGCACTTACATCCCTAATGTCTCTCTCGCCGAGAGCGCGTGCGTCTGGCCCCGTTGCCCTGACCCCCGGGGTTACCGAGAAGAAGACGCCGGGAGGAGGCTGCAGCGGGCGCGCATCGACCGGCCGTGGTCATCGCTGCCCCAGGCGAGGAAGGAAGCGAGGAAGTGACGGGAAAAAAGAAAAAGAAAGAGAAAAGAAGAGAGAAAAAAAAGGGGGGGGGGGGAGGTTGTAGCTCCCGCGAACACACCGCGGCTGCTGTCGCGAAGGCCAGTTTGTGTCTGCAGCCCGTGTATAGCCATTCTGTGCGGCTGAGATCTTTCTTCTATTCAGCGGGCAGGCAGAGCGCCATGCTTGCTCGCAGGCTCCGAAACCATACACTGCCGAGATCAGGTGCGGCGAAGCATACACACAAATGACAAGCGCACCTACATCGGCCGGAGAGAGAAAAAGAGGCGCGGAGCGGGGGGGCACCCGAGTGTATTATATACACGGAGGAATGACCAAAGGTGGACAGCAACGGCCACTCGCTCACCTCTCGGCTAGCCCGGCCGACGCGAGCATCGCGTCCTATTAATTTAACGGAGACTGAGGAGGCGTCGACCCACCTGCGACGCAGCGTCGCGTTTGTCACGGATGGTATACGCTAAAGGCAGGCTGAGCGGCGACGGAAAGAAGCGGGTGGGCTAGAAGAGCCTGGTACGCGTGCAAGCGGTGTGTGAAGGAAGAAGCTGTGACCATTTTAGCGGTCCGGGAAACCACTTCGGAGTAGGACTGCAGTATACTTGCAGTCCTACAGAAGGTAACACAGAAAGGACAAGAAACCCATTTGGCAGTGTGAGTTCCGAAAATTGTTTTTGAGTATTTAAAGACGGAACACTAGTTCACTATCATAACGGTTTTACCAAAGAGGTAATCACTTACTGATAACCGCGGGGTTTGCTTTCGAATATAGCGCAGGAGAGAGGGATCTTCCAGAACAGGAGTTGAGATGGAACGCATCGATTTACACTAACGCTATCAGTTTGAGAATAAGCTATTTTTCTACATCAAAAAGCTGCGCAAAGGCAGGGCTTTGTCGTCTTCCGTGATCTGCAACAATTCGTTAAAGGTATACATACAGGACCGTGAATTGACTGAGCGTTTTGCGCGAGATAAAGGGAACAGCTTGCCAAGAATATGTTCGTAGCGCCAGTACATGGAGAATAATAAAGAATAGTCGTACATGCATTCAAAGACGGTTTACAACTACACGTGTTGCAACGCACACACTGTAGTAAGTTAGCACTCTGCCTCGACTATTCTTTCTTCTTCACCGTCTCCTTGCGCTACGAACTTCTTCTCAGTAATGGCCTACCAACAAGCCCAAATTGCCACGATGGGAAGAGGAAGGGAGAAGCCTGAGAGGGACACTCGTAACCCCACAATAGCCGCACGGGGGGCGAGCTGGATACTCCACAGTCAAGCCGCAACGGGAGAGCTCTGCACGAAAGACGACAGAGAGACGCACGCTTCCCGCCTACGAAATCTCCGAAGGCAGACGACGCTGCTCTCGGTCGCTGCGGTATGTTCTGTGGGGCTCGCGCAGCAGCAAGCGAGCAAAGCAAGCAAGCATCCCGGCGCGCACGGCCACGCGAAACTGTCGCTGCGCGCCGAGCAAATCTCGCCTGGATTTGCAGGATGCAAGAATCGGGCGCCAAAGCAAGAGAGCGTTCCGCGCACCCCCTTCTCCACCCCCGCAGAAGCGGCGGCGCCCCTCGAGAGGAGCCGAGCGAGCGGGCGGCGGCGGCGGCGACGACAGGCGCGCAAATCCCCGGCACCAAGCAGCCAGCTCCTGCCATCCCGCATTGTACACACACACCGGGCATACGCAAGAGGTGTACGCGCGCGCGCCCGCCGCCAGTCTCGTCGGAGGCATTGAGCAAACAGGAGCAGCGAGGACGGGAGAGTCTGCTCTCGAAGAATGCTTGAGCTACCCGGGACACTCCTTCCTCTCCTCCGCACGCGCGTTCAAAGCCTCTCGGTCCTGTCGGGCCCGAAATAAATGACCGTTTTAAGCCTGCTCGCAAGGAGACGACGGCGTCGGCGGCCGTGTTTTGCCTACTTGGGAGAAGGAGGAACGCGGTATTCTTGCGCCGTTCGAGGGCAAAGCAGACAGCGAGTGGTGGTGGCAAACAAGGACGTGAGCCCCCCCTTTCTTTTTGGCCGGAGCCCATGGCTGCTTTTTCTTTTTTTTCTTTCGCCAAGCGGCAAGGAGAACACGTGTTGGAAGCGGGACACGTATCAGAGGAACACGGCAGGGTCTATTCGTCTTTCTTAAAGAGACAAGAGCCCAAAACAATGGCCCCGAGCCCGGAGAGAATTCCGAGCGCAGTTGCTGTCGATCGACCACCACCACCGCCAACAACGCCGGCTATGGACGCTCAGCGAACGCGCCGCGTGTGTGTACGTGTGTGTCTGTGTGAATACAAGCCGCCAGGGTATCGCGTGGAAGCTCTTTAGTCCACCGACCAGCAGCAGCATCTCAACGGCTCGACAGACTGTGCGTGTGCTGCAAGTTTAAGCGAAGCCTGCCACTGTTAGTGTGTTTTGTGCGATTTCGAATGCCGTTTTTATCTTTCGATTCATTTTGCTCCTTCAACACAATATGCTTAGACACCTTACGCAGCGTGGCGGATGTAACATTAAGCACAGTTCTCTCGTGCCTCGAGAAATTCTCCTTTTTAGAGTGCATTACAGGAAAGTTGATACAGCTAGATGCTTTACAGAGCACTACCGTTTGTCTACGTGGGTTCGGAAAGAGATGAAACTGTCACCAAGTATCGAAATGCGTCCAATGCAGTACAAAAGTGAACTGCCACAAAACAGGCTCCCACTTACTATAAGAAAGCGAGAGAGACCTTCCGAACAAGGGCGATGCCCAAGTGCGGAAACCGAAACGGAAAACAGTGGGACCGCCTTCAAGTAAGTTCTGTTGTCCTTGTAAGTTGGGCACGCGAAAATTACACAACGTGCCTGAATCATTTCCATCGGCGAGAAAACAGCGGTGCACCCGTCTGTGCGTCATTCAAAACCAACTCCGTCATCCAAAACCATCTAGCGACGGGGACGCTGGAAGAAACGAAGCTTGAGGATTCCCACGCAAAAACAAAACAGGGAAACAAAACAGCAAAAAGATCGAACATTAACGAAATAGAACAGCAATAAGAAATAACGATTGTGCAGAGTGGGACGCCTTCGCAGTTATCAGCTAGCGTTCATTTCTTTCGAGCACTGTCCATGCGGAGACGCTGACAACCCGTCGAGCATAGCGTTAAAATGGGCATGCTCCCAGAGCTGGGCTACACACACAGATATATCAAGTTTACGTGTGTAAGCGGGCACCAACGGAGCTCTTCAACTAGAGGACAGCTTTTAAGAGGGGCCTCGGACCTTAGTGAAAAGCAGCAGTCTCCTCGGACACGAGGAAATCCACGGGCACTCAGCGGGTAAACAATCCCGTCGTGACAGGTCCACAGCACGGCTAGCCACCGCCTCTATCGCTAGGCTGCATAGTACCCATCCGACGGAGAGCCTTGAAAGCATTCTTATAGAAGTGAGCAACTCAAAGAAAGACGCTGGACGCTGACAAGCGTAAATCACATTGTGCAAAGTAAAATAAGTGAAATAATTTGGTTAATTGATAAGCTGCACGTAACAAGGATAATGACATCAAACTGTAACGGCCACCAAGATGTTTCGCCACGATACTGATAAATAATAATGCTCGATGCTGAGACACCCGAGTCAACATTTACAGAATTTGTAAAAAAAAGTCATAGGAATGACGAAGAAGACACGTTAGATAGAACTTTGTTTTCAACTAAATACATTAGGTAATTTATCAAATTTAATTAAATTTAGTAGTGGTAGGAGCAACCCGCATTTTAGTGCACGAATGACGCAAACTATTACTTTACTTTGGTCCCTAAGGCTGCTTCACCTGTAGCAGCAATGTAGAGCGTGAAGCACGCTTTACAGGTGCTAAAAAAAAAAAGAAACTGTTTCAGCGGTCGGAACGCATTGTTCTTCCAAGAGGTATCAAAATTATGTTAAGAAACAATACGACCAGATATAAGGAGAAAAAGAAGATAATATAATGTGCCTTTAAACGAAATAGCTATTATAACCACACGTAGGTCGACCAATGAGCTTCGTATCTAGGAGCTTATTCCCGGCAATGCAACAGCTTGATGCTGAAAAGCGCGGCTGCTTGACAGGTGTACTGTAAACAACCCTGCACCCACTCCCTACATAGGTGCAGTGTAGCAGCTTAAGTCAAATATGATTCCGAGTTGCCGTTCCGAGTCAAATATGATTCCGAGTTGTGTTGAGCGGCAACTTCCGAGTTGCCGCTCAACACAATTCTCTTCGAGCATCTCTTGCTGTACATCCGGCTATAGATTTAGAGGTACGATAATGCTTATAACAAATTTTGTTATTAAAAAAAAAAGGCACTGTAGGTAACAGGGAGGAAGAACAAAATAAACAATATTTCGGTTTCTAATACAGCTCAGTAATTACGTCCTGCGTTGCAGTGCCAAGCAAGAAGTCCACCCCGGGGACGATATTTGCTGGGCGCACTGCTGCGGCGTAGTCAACGCAGAAACACATTCGCAATACCTCTCTAGCTTAAAATAAAATAAAATACAACAACAATACAACTGGAAATTTCAGCGATTCCGGTCGCCCTTGAATCATTTACTGCAGCAGCATTTTCACTGGCAACCATTAGTGGACACGGGTGCCTGTACAAGACTTCCCTGACAGCCCCGCTTAGGTGTAGCTTTGCAAAACGAACACCATGTTCTTATACTCTTACAGAAAGTTGGATTCTAAATACTAGCGCTCCTGTAAAATACGGGAAGACAGCGAACCGTGCGCCAACGTGGGTAGAGTGTGTACACAGTAGACGACTTGCTCTACGAAGAAGAAAACGCTGCAAAGCCAGCGGTCTCTCGACAGGCGCTCCGGAACGACAGAAGCCTCGGCCACTGCGCATCCAAGTGCGCGCGCGATTGCAGCAGGGAGAGCGAGCCAGGCAACCCAGCAAAGGCAGACGAGACTCCGGGAAGGACGAGGCACCGGAACGTGCGCCACACAATCGCGCTCCATCGCGAAGGGGAGACGTCGTTACGGGGGAAAAAAAAAAGTTGCGCCCCGCCATTCAGGTTTAGTCGGCGGAGGGGGACCGCGACGTACACAAAGCGACCTATGCGGCGTCCGGCTTCACCGGATTACTCAAGCCGGCGACGAAACCCACGCGCAGAAGCAGCGGTGAATAACGCTTTTTGGCCATGCAGGGCGGCCGCAGCCGTCGACGTGACCGCCCCGGAGATTTTCAAGTTTTAACGAGCGGGCGGGGCTGGGCTGTGGAAACGAAAGCGGCGAAGAGAAGTGAAGCACACACGCCGCCAGAACCTACGGCAAGGTCAAATTCTGTGTAAGTGCAATAGTGAAAGCTTGGAAATAGATTGGAACACGGCAGAGAATTATGTTTGGTCCTTGCCTGAAGGGCACAGAATTGTTGTTTGAAGGCGGTGCTGCAAAAAGAGCAAAAAGAAAAACACAAGCGCTGAATAACTGGAAGCTATCCTTGAGCCAAAGTTTATAGCAGAAATAATTAAAAAAAAAACGAAATTTATTAGGCACAGCCATGTAAGAGCTGACGGCACACCCACTTTAGTTTTTGTGACACCGGTAATAAGTTATATGCTGCCCTGTCAAGAAAAATAATTTTTAAGAAATCTCGGTACCACCGAATGACGCACACGATTTGCCAGTAAGATTCCCGCACGTAAGAACGCAACTCGCAATATGCGGCATCTCAACATGTCTCGCCATTTAAATGAGACAAAATGTGAAAACGATCGTCCACAAATATTCAGCTCACGCTAAAATGAAAGCGTCATCAAGACGGCCATCAAGACGCTCCAGCTGCCAGGGATGACATTGCGACAGGCGCACCACACAGTATAGAGGGAACCGACACAAAACGAATAGAACGCCTACGCATATGCAGGCATCTAACAAAAGACAGCGCACGCGGAGGAACTACCAAGTACGCGAAATCACTAAATTACCAAAAGAAAAGAAGCGATCGCGTCTGTCGAAAACGACGCTTCATCTCTCCCCAGTAAATAGGCATCCTCACCGCCCGCGAGCCATTCGAATCCACCCGGAGAGTGCCGATTCCGAGAATGCGTGAATAATGCCGTCGTTTTCCCGCTAATACACGTCTCCGAGCATCTCTCGCAACAGCCGAAGCCGACAGTTTTAGGCCGGGTGTATACATCAAAATTTCGAACCGCTGTCAGCATGGCAGCCCACCCTGTTTGTATGTCTGATGGTCCCATTGAAAACAATTCGGAAGCAACAATATACCGAAGGGCAGCTTCACAAGTGGAACGACAGTCACAGTGAGTTGAAATGAGGCGCAATGAAAATAAAAATAATACAAACAGGGGGGCGGGAGCGTTCTGCAACGACTGGCGACAATAGGCGGCTGCGAGGGGAAAGGCTAAGCTTTGATCGTTTCACCGACGCAGGCACAGGCGCTCAATGCTAGAAACACATTCTTCACCAGCAGCGGGACTAGGAATGCTAGCGTACGCCTCTCCAGAGCGACTGGGACGCGTGCCGCTTATGTGCGGCCTGTCTAGTCATCTTGGCTGTTCTATTCTTTCTCCATGTCCTCACACACAACAGAGGCAGCACCTCCACCCTCCTTCGGCTTCTCCCAGAACCGGCAGGGGGGAGGGGGAAAAAAACAGATCGTCTACGGCGGCGGCTTCCTGCGCGCGCGGTCGCTATTACAGCTGTGCGTGTCGCTCCCGCGCGCCCCCTCGCATTTGCGAGCTCCGCGCGAACCATCCAGCTCCACGAAGGGGACAGCAGCGCGACAGGACCGACACGGCCAGTGCAGGCGAGACAACCAACGAGCTTACCCCCCCCCCCCCCCCCCCCCCTCCCTTCTTCCCATTTCTCTCGTGGCTATCCCCTCAACCTCCTCTGGCAGGCACACCCCTCCTCGTCAACGGCGGGTTTCGCCTCTGCGCGATCGGTAATCAATATCGATTGGTATAAAACGTGCATTTTCAATAGCCTAGCGCACGCTCCGAGCCAGCAGCTCGCGCGCATGCCCTCGGCCACTAGTCTTACAGAGTAGAGAAGCGGGCGGGGGGAAAGTGCCCGAGGTTCCCGGATGCCTTGTTTTTCTCTGCGCTCCCGTTTCAGAGTTTTCCCACAGCTCGGCTGCGCGGGTGTGGGGAGCAGAGGGGGGGGGGGAGGGTGCGGCGACCGTCCGAAGGAGGAGGGGATAAGGGAAAGTCCAGGATGAATTGGGACGGGAGCGCTCCTCATTAGGTAGCCAGGGTCAGTGCATGCACCGCTCCGCGTTGCCGGGCGAGATTGGTCGAATGCCGGGGAAGAGAAGTATAAGGACAGAAAGAAGCAAGAAAGAGCACGGAACCCGGGAGCAATGAGCGCTGCTGCCTCCATTCAGATACACGGTATCCACGTGCGTCTTCCTTCGGCAGCGGTCCCTCCGTCCCTCTCGGCTCTCGCGGCAAAGGAACGCGGGAACTCTCCTGCCCTGTTCAGCCTGCAATGAGAATTAGGAATGCCGCCCACTCGCTGTTGTACGGGCTTCTCTATGCAGGAGCGCCCGCCGCAAACAAGCGGGAGACATGGCTCGGTGCCTGCGCCTCCATGCGGGACCGGCCGAGCGCACGCGAAGAAAGCAGGTTTGCGGCCGAGCAACTTCGGCAACAGCAACATAGACCAATCACTCCGGTCTTCGCGAGCGACTCCCGACGCTCCTCCGCAGTAGTATATACAGAGGCCATTCCCTACCAAACATGACGTGTCCATACCTGGAAACCCTAATCAGGTTCAACCTATCTAGAATAAACACGCGTGTGTGTGTGCGTGCGTATGTGTGCGCGCGTGCAGCATATGCAAACACTCCTACGTGTTTGCTTATGTTTCGCCGCTTTCACACACGCCCAGCTAAAGACCGGAGAAAACGTTTATTGTCCCTTTGAAAACTGGATTGCGTCCGAACTATAACATATATATCTTCGAAGAACAACGCAATGCAGTTCTTGTGCCTGCGATAGACGTCCAGCGATTTGCGACACAAAAATGAATGGTGCGACGCTCTAATCAGGTCTAAAAATAAAAAGAAAAAAACTTATGAAGTCGTAATGCAATCTCACCAAAGAAAACAAAATTATTAAAAGCAAAAGCAGTTTGAATGCATATATCGAGAGGTGAGAAGCAGAGCCAGGTGACTTCAAGTCGCAACAAGTTCCCAAAATTAAGACGGCCGCGGAAGGATGAGGTGTTTTCGCTGAGGAAAAAGGCAAGGTCTGCGCAATCAACAGGAGAACCCTGCGTGTGCGAAGTTGTCTTGTAGGCAGTGGAGGCTGTTGGAGACAAAGCGAGGAAGAGGAAGAACGGACAACAGAAAAAAATAAGAGTCGAGAAAAAAATAAAGGATGCGGAGCGAAGCGCGTGTGTGCCTCTAAGAAGACGCACGTGCGGCGGGGCGACAAGTCTCGCCCATCCATCCCTCCAGCTGACACGGCTGATGGATCGCATCAGCGGCTGCCGCCGCGTCTCACGCTCACTTTGGCCTTTTCACACCGCGCCGAATCGGCCGGTTTTTAGCGCAATGAGGGGGTGATACAGGCAGGGGACAGCCGGCGTGGGCCACCGCAGCTGACTGCGCGTATCTTGTCTTTCCGAGCCGAGAGGTCATCAGCTGCGATACAAGCGCAGCGAGCGCTGCCCTGATGAGTGATTAGAAACGAGCGTCGAGGAACGAAGCACACACAGATACAAAATAATAAACGAAAGTAGAACGGTAAATCGCAACAGTGACGCAGTATGAAAAAAAAAAAAAAGGTAGGCAGTCACATCGAGTTCTCGCGCACTACACTGTCAACTTTTTTAGCGCGCCCTACCTGCTTTATGTACTCTGTGTGGTTGCACGGGCAATAAATAAATAAATAAACAAACAAACAAATGAATGTCATACATTTTGTTTCTGTTCAAGGAAACACATAGCAAAAAGTTCCGGAACGTTTTGTGCGCGTAGGTATTACCAATGCTAGATAATTCTAGAAAAATTATACGATGAAAGAGAACAAGACAATCGCATCAGGCGGCTTCGTTATTAACAGGATAACCGACCCACAAAGAACGCTTGCTCATCGAACGAACAAAAACCGCAGCTTGCACTTCGCTCCGACGTACGTGCCACATCCGTGCCGAATTCAGCCTTACTCACAGGAAAGCGCGTTATTCACAAGAAATCATTAAATAGTTTTTTGAGCTCCGAGCACAACCATGCATGCCTCGTGTTTAGAGCAATGTGAGCTTATATAGTTCAAAGACCACTGCGATAGTGACAGCAACTACAGGGTATCCGAAACTGGTGTCATTCTGACAATTCATTCCAAGTGGATACGCCTGACAAGCTCACTGGCTATAATTCGTAAATTGCAATATGTGTCGTAAAGTAATTACCCAAGGTAATAAGTTAATCTTTGTTCATTAGTTGAATATGTGTTTCGACTTCTCGTGCTACTAATGTTCGCCCCATCGAATAACCAAGCTCAATGATAAGAATCATGCTACTTGCCACAGGCGATTTCTAAAAATTCCGTAAAGCTTAATTTTGAACGGGCCGGTATTTTGAAACAGTGTAGCGCTAGCGCGCCTCCCACAGTACTTATGTCGCTAAGACACTGATTCGTGTACACGCTTTCTTAAGTATCCTTCAGTATGATCTTCAGTATCCTTGCCGAACATTGACCGCAATGATAGTCCCAATTACGCCCCACAAGCCAATGCCCGTACGCAACTCAAATGGGGACCCAGGACCATCCATTAACTACACAAAATTTGATGGCGTCACAACCGAATTTTTGTAGCGACATGTTCTGCAGCTCTCCATACAACCTCAATTCTAGAATACCGCTGCGCGGAGAAAGTCCTTTGACGTTTTGACCCAAGAAATACAAGTATACTGAAAACATACACGCTGTTAATCATCGTGTCCGTTCACCGCTTTGCTTTGTTGATGGTGTGCCGTATTTTTAAGCTACTCTTCTGCGTTAACAAAATGTCAAACATACGATACGATCTGTCGCAAGTACATGTAGCGGAAGAGAGCTGGGAAACGGAAATCATAGGAAACCCACGTTCCCAGCCGAAGGTTCCGCGTAATCGACAAGAGGGCAAAATTCGCGCGAGCTCGTGCTCTTCGCCATCCGAGCTTTTTTTGCCGCAGGCTACGCAAAGCCGCAGCACTTAGCGAAAACTGGGTCACGATCCCCGCCTCTAACACGCAAATCTTCCCCTTCCTAAAGTGTTTGCCTATTTTGCGTCCCCAGAGGTCGTCAGCTCCACACGCCAACCCGAAGGGGGAAAAAAAGGGAAAAAGGCGGTAAGGGTGTGCAGAGGTATGGGGAAGGCAGCGCAGAACAAAGAAGAGGGGACAAAGGGCATGTCTGGCGCACACGCCTAAACAGCGCATTCCAGTCGCTAGTTCGGCACAGCGCAAGCAGACGCCGTAAAAGCTGAATGCTCGGACCATGCACGCGACACCCAGGTTTTATATCAGCGGATGGCCACCTTACTTTTCCCCATGTACTACCAACATAAATTCAAACGCGAAAAAATAATCCAATGCGTTGTGGCGTTTCCAGGTTGACCTGCATTTGTAACAGTTGTCTAAATTCAGACTCCAACACGTACATTCGCGACTATACTCGTTGCTTAGAAACAGGCTGCAGAGCCGCTAGACTTGTCTCCATTTGTCACAGTTGACTTGATGCATAATTACTGCAACACTGCATTGCACTGTGTTTCACATACCTGCCTTATCTCTCTTTTACACTGTATACTCATGCACGCATCCTCCCTGCTATTATATCTCGCCTAAGATTAGCAGCATTGTTAAATAAAAAATAAATTACGCGTAGCAGGCACTCTGATCAGTTATCTCCTGTTCGCGCGTCAATTTACGCTGATGGTACGCATTGGTAAGGGAAGGCCAAAATTAAGCTATCGGCGTTTTAGAAGGCCACTGCCGGCGGCGCAGTAGTGACATCAATTCACCGAACGCCCGGTTTGGAGGAGCCCCGTGTGGTAGGCGGTGCAACCAGGAATTCGGGCTCGGCAACGCTGAACGGAACAGGCGGCGCTACGCGGCCAGGTTCCTAGCCGCGTTCCGCCGAGCCGAGCGCTCTCCCCGCCACTCTTCGCAGCAGGCTGTGGCGGCCACAGCGGGCGGCACGAGCTGCGGTCGCCGAAAGGCCGGCGCGCAGCTCAAGTGGCGGCGGCAGCGCTGTCCCGCCGTACCCCGCCGCTGCGCCAAAGGATTTCGGTGTCCCTCGAGGCGCCGCGGGGGGAAACAGGTTAATCGAACACCGGCCACGCCACCACCGTCACTGAAGCCGGGGTGGGGACCTGGGGTACGCGAGTAGCGCCCCTTACCTCCACTGTTCGAGCTCCCTGCTGCTTGTGTGACGCGTGTACTTAGTCGCCATATTGTGCACTACGTTCTGTTAGGGAACGAGCCACTTCCGTTTAACCGGAACAACCTTATCTCATCAAATATGTCTTAAAAAAAAAAAGGCGAAAAAGAAATATGTGGGATAGGTTCCACAGCGTGAGAAAAAAAAAAAAAAAGCTTTTTACGACAATAGACGGAGTCCGCCGTTGTCGTGTACACTGAACTATAAACAGCCTCACACTTTCGGATAGACTGCTTGATCAACAAAGTTAACTTGCTTCGTTTCAAAGAGGCGAGAAAATAAATTCCTAGACGCCATTCTTCTTTTTTTCTCTTTTTTTCGGTAATCTACCTCAGTTAAGATATTCAAAGAATGATCGACCGCATTGGTTTCTCGTGAACTATTACGAATAATAATCCAGGGTTACGATTTCTTCTTCTAGCATACATTTGTTGGAGGTGACATCAAATATAAGTTATAGCACGAGCGGCTGTCGCGAACTCCTAGAAACAAAGATGTTAAGTTTACAGCAACTATGATGTCAGTGTCTCGGATGTTTCACCTCAAGTAAGCAAGCGACCGAATAAAGAAGGATAAGGCGCAAAAGAAGCCACATGTCCAAAACAATAGAAAAAGGTAAATATTCCGGAACAAGCTGACGATACAAGCACAAAGCAAACGCGCAGGGATGCCGACGGCAGTCAGCGTCTCACAAATGCCTCAAACTGCCCTTGGCCCCCCACTCCCCCTCCCCACTCATTTTTTTAAAGCCTCCCAGGCCAGCCGTCGTCGTCCCCTCCCACTTCACGGACAAGCTTTCAATTTTTCACTGCAGCGCGCCACAAGACCTTTCCGGCCAGCTCCCCACCATTTTTCGCGTAAAAATGCTAATGCGTCAAGTGCGCTCGCGCTTGCGTAGGGAACGCTTGTTAGAATCTCGAAGGGGCAGCAGCCCTGAGAGCTCTCCCCGCTCCCGATGCAGCCCCGGTATCCAGACAACGCAGAAACAAAAGACGCCGAAGACAAAAAGGCGCCGGGCGCGCAAACAGCAACAGCAGGAGCACCGGGCAAAGCATCGGCGACACAACGCCAAACACAAGGCACATCGTTCCGCGTCCCCCCTATCGTGCCCCCCCCCCCCCCCCCCTTCCTACCTCTACTCGAACTTCTTTTTCGCGCTGGCCTCGCCGTTCTGAAGCCGGCCGAGACGAGGGGTCTTCCCTGGCGAAATTGAGCCGGCACCTTTTTATTATTTCTTCGCTTCCTGTAGTTATCGAGTGCAGAGCAGCAGCACGCTTACGGCGCGAGCGAGCGAGCGAGCTCACGCATCCTATTCCTTCCCTGTAGGTGTTTTGCATTTTGTGCTTCCACCGTGCGGCGCGGTCTCTGTCCCCTGCCAGCTCTCCCTTTCCGCTATAACCGCCTCCTCCTCGTATTGCGCGAGCAACGTGCACCCACAGTTTCTGTCCTTCTCTTTTCCCCTGTTCGGCCAAATCTCCCTGGCCTTCAAGTTTTGTGCGATGTCACTTGTGCCCGCGATGCCGCTTTCTCCCTTGTTTGCTGCTGCTGCTGCTCTTCTGCGCTTCTTCTTCTTCTTCTTCTTCTTCTTTTTTTTTTTTTTTTCGCAGAGCGTGCGCTGTGGCGTCTCAGTTCTGGCCGCGCCGCCTTCGAAAGTGCGCGTATACCTACAGCTATCGCTCGTCGCAGGGTTCTCGGAGAAGCGATGCGTGCGCAAAAAGGCCTCCGGCGACGAACGCCCAACTTTCGGAACTCGGGGGAATACACCTTCTCGGAGAGCTCACCAATGGCGACAGAAGCCGGCGGCGTGTGAGGAGCGCTCGCGACGAAGCTTTCTCTGCCCTTCGAGTTTTTTGCGTTTGAACGTGTTGCTTGCTTATTTCCTTGTTATTCGATTCCCAATACTATGCGAAGCAAAGGCATAACATGTTTCGCGTGCGTGGGGCGCTTGTGAAAGCGAGGAAACAACTCCAGCCGCGACGTACTATAAGTCGCGGTAACACCAGTTCACCATGTCGAAAGAAGGACTCATCCCAATGCGCTAGCACTATAGTTCAAGCCGCAAAACTTGTGAAAGAGACCAAATGATGTGCTTCTGTGATGTCTCCAAGCTAGTGGCAAGGGAGAGTGCGCAAATACGCAATATTTTCTGTGTTGTGGGTATGCCAACAGACCAAAAGCAAAATAAACGAACCTATGGAAAAAAAAAAAAAAAACACAACACACAATTTGACCACGAATCCACCAGGCGTTACTAGATCACTCATGGGCAACTAACGATGCGGCGACGATCGAAGTTGTCATAAAACTTGACATCACGGAGGCTGCCGATGACAGACAAGGGTCCGAGTAAAGATAACCATCACAATAGGGCATATAACAAAATCTAGAAGATTAATATATATCGATTTGAAACTCTGGATTCAGGAATGAACAGTGTTCGCAAGTTACGGTCGCGTTAATGTGGCAAATCCGAATATGCTAGCTCACTATCAGTAGAGCCCATTTTATACATTTTGATCCTTGTTGGGTTACACTTCCTCACCCCATTTCACCTCTAGCACTCTAGCTTCGTTTATATCTTGCGCAACCCCCCCCCCCCCCCCCCTCCGTTAATTCGTTTACAGGTTCATTTACTCACTATTTTTTCTCACACTTTCTAACAACGCCACGCTCATCTCTACGAGGACTGTGGTCACACAAACTCGCACAATCCTCCCAAGAATCACCGTCAGTGCACCACCACCAACCAGGTCCGCGCCAGAAGTACACGGGAGAATGCGGTATTCGTCGAGTCGAGTCTGGCCGCCCGGTGTTTGCAGCGCTGTTTATCACACCGGGAGCTGTTCCTCTCGGCGAATCGGCGAAGCACGGTCACCTAAAGGCAGCGGAGAGAACACGTGCTTGGTGGGGGACGACAGGAAAAGAAGAACGGGGGAAAAAGAGACGGAGAGGCGAAAACAGTGAGGATCACGGCGACTCGTCCCGCGTACCTTTCACCGCCGCCCTTGTAAGGCCGTAGTGCTACACGCAGGTCGAGCATGTAGGCACGTATACCGCTGAAGAGAAGAGAAACCGCTGCAGGAATTAAATGGGGGCAAACGGCAAGCGAGTCCCGAACACTAGCGATCGCGCTGGAAGCGAGGTGTACTTCTAGCACAGACATACCGTCAGTTGTGGTTTTCTCTTTATCTTCTAAATCTCACAATTGTGGGCTCAGAAGAATTGTTAAACAATTATATATCAGTAGTTTTATTATTTCTTTTGATGAAATCAATTGCAGAAGCCGTAGCATTAAGTAAATACTTCAACACTACGGCCCTTTCTTCGGAAAAACGATAATCAACTTCGTAAATTGGCGTTTACTAGCCCGCCATTTCTTCTAAACCAACCCGTCTTGACGTTAGAATTCACGTCGCCGTTGCCTTAACCATAACGTGAAAATTCAAGCACCAAGCATCCAAGAGTGGGTTAGGTTACAATGCAGGCAGAGATTGCAGGTTTTTAAAGACAACTTTGCCTTAAGCATACAGCTTTTGTGGGATACTTACGCACTTTATTAGCAATGATTTACATCAGATGCTGGCCATATGCAGCAGCAATGTTTCAACCGCAGACACTGACGAGCGGTTCATTGTGTTTAGATGCCAGTGACTTGTTCAGCCACATCGCTTAGCCGATTTCGCCTGCTTCAGGAACCTGCCTAAGTGAACTTGCTCGAAGAAGATCCCTCTGGTGTCCTTTCACCACCCGAGTACTACATCCACGATCAAAGATAGACGAATGTCGCTCCGTTCGGATCTTGTTTCAGTACTTGTTTGCAGTTATCCAGTGTTACCGTGAAAAAAAAAAAAAAAAAAAAAAAAAAACGACAGGATCCCCAGCGTTATCACTGTGACATATGGAATATAAGGAACCCGTTCCCACCTCGAATGTTTCTTTTATTCGTACCCACTGCGCGTCGCACACTGGTTCATTCAGTATTGACACACCTAATCGCTTATCCTTTTCCGCGACCTCTTTCCCCATCTAACGAATGTTATAACTTGTAAACACATAAACGGAATTTGCAAGTTTGCAAGATGACGAACTCAACCACACCTCAACTTCTCTGAAACTTGACGGAACATTTGTAAAATCGTAGGAGTTCAAATTCGTAAAATCTAGGGAATCTTCGGGAGAGTTGACAGGTATGTAGTTTAAATAAAGCTTAACATTACTTTAAAGCTCTAACAGGAAGGCCTAGCAGTGAGCCACTTGCTGGTATAGTTCTTATATAGGTTAGCACCGAAACATCGGAATGCCATAGTAGAGTCATGGTTGGGGGTAGTGCAAGGGGCGGTTGGAACTGAATTGAGGAACCATGAAACTTGCTATATTCTTTGCCATAGTGGAGCATTTCAAACGATCAAAAAGCGGCTAGCACCATGACGATTTCTTAGGCTGTATATGAGTCATTTTCATGATGATGTTTGCGATCACAGCCTGAAAGAAAATTCTGTAGTATTATTTTTTTTCTTACAGTCTTGCCTTTATTATTATTATTATTATTATTATTATTATTATTATTATTATTATTATTATTATTATTATTCTTTTTTATTGCACGGTTAGCACGAATCCACAACCCCGCTATCGCCGGTTTCGGCTAATCGGCGGAAGAGATGATCACAAGTGAATGGAGTCAGAAGAAATGAACCCTTACAAAACACGGCCCCTGAATTCAGAGGTCGTTTTATGGGTATTGAGAGCCGTGAATTGGTTGTTATAGTATTTTACTGAAAGCCTCAGCTGCGGGTTTTCTTATTTGACACTGTCAACGCTGAGAGGGCGTCATCCCCATCAGCAAACATTTTTAGGTGCTGAGTAGCGGCGGCTGAAACGATTCACGACTATTCCGATCACCTACAAACAATAGAAGAGCCACAATGTGTAAAGCTAATAACAGCACGCAATAGCATGCCGTGGTTCTCTTAATATAGAAATCGCTCCACAGCTACACGTTACTGCGAGTGCTTGCGTATGTCGTGTGCGTATAGGTAACCATGCATGAATGGGTAATATCACCCTCGTCATCTGGAGCAGGATGCTAAGCGTTAAGTCCAGGCAAGCAGATCCAGTATCTATTAATGAATTTTCCTCTGGCACTCACTTCAGGTATAACGCAGCTTCTTACTTCACTTTAGTTTTCTCGCGATACTGGCTTCCGAGCAGTCTTTCGTAGCATGTGTAAGGCACTCCAGAGACAGGGAGAGTGAGGTTGTAATACTAGGAAATGTGGAGATATGACCGCAAGAATACGAGTAGGAGCTGTATCGCAAATACTATTCGCAGTGTAGTGAATAATATTACCGCTTTTTGGAGAAGCAGAGTGCGCTGCTCATGCAAGAAGAAGATGACGATTAATGAAGCTCGAGGTTTCCGCTGTTTCGTGCCATTGTCGGTTCGCTTGCTGCGACTGTATCTGTTTTATAAAACCTATGCTGTGTACCTGTGGACTGATTCCAAACGCCCCATTATATTTGATGGAAGTGCTCAAGTCAAGCCTCAAGTCAATAGCGAGCAACAGGCTCCTCTGCAGTCAAATGCATCAAGGGTTGTCGCCATCTTTGAGGAACACAACATCGCAGTGAAGGAAGGAGCCGAAAAGCACGAAGAGAGAGAGAGAGAGAGAGAGACGTGCCGGAACAGGCAGAAGCCGTTGCCGCCGACGCCAGGGGGGCATCCGTCAAGCGCGCTACGAGACGCTCGTCCCAATACGGCATCGGGGAGCGAGACAAGTGGGCCGTTATGCGGCGCACAATGCGAACGCTACACTGGCTGCGAGCCAACGGAACCGCGACGACGCATTCCGGCTGAGCACAGGTATATACATACACACACGCGCGTACGTACGTGTGCGAGGCCTGCGCGATGGGCGAGTATAGGAATCCTGCAACGCGCTGGGTGCACGCGTGCGCGAGCCCACACGCGCGCACACACGAGCCGAAGAAGCGGCGGCGGCGGCGCCGCTCGAAGGATACCTGGGCTGGCCCGATAGGCCCGGCCTGGAAGATGGATTGCTAAATCGATGGTCATACGGGAGGCGCGTTACACCACAGACAGCAGCGCGGAGCGCACACTCCTCTACACTCGGCCGTTCCCTGCATGGGCGGCGTGTGCCGCTGCCTGTCTCTGCCCCGCTCACTGACTTCCTGGCTTCCTCCGGAACTGAAAAAAAGACGCCGGATTTATACCAGCCAGCGGAGCGAGAGAGCCTGACGGCGTGCAAAGTAGTCGGCGAGGAAGGCACAACCGGCAAGACATCTCAGGCATCGTTTGTTGGTGCGCCGAGAGACAAAGCCACGCCCTTTCGGAGGTTCCTCGATAACGAATCATCCGTCGCCTCATCCAGGCACAAAGATTGACTATTGGCACTTTAATGGTGCCCCAATGAAATGAACTAATGAGAAGTAACAACCGTTAGAAACAACCGCGGGTGGCCAGAAGCATGCAAGATCAGCGGGCACAGGGCCGGATGAGAAAGCGAGCTCACTAGAGCAGCCGAGTTCTGAAGTACCAGCGCTATCTAGATCTTATTAAACGAGACCTTTCCGCAATGCCAACACGGCAACATTCCCGAAGCCTGTATGCTGCAGCGGCCGAAGTTGAGTCACCAATCGTACGCACCGTACAGCTATCAACGTCTTCAAGCTGTGCCAGCTTCGTGTAAGCCTGTTTACCTGTACTGCGCAACATATATTGAACATCGCCGTCGATAACCGTCCGTCCGCAAGTGCCTTGAGGCGAAGCGAAAGAAAGTAAAAAAAATAAAAAAAACGTTTGGGGCGGTGGGGGGGTGTTGATACGCGAAATTGAATATCCTCCGGCGTACGGTAAAGGCGTCCGAGCAACAGCGGCGATATATAACGTAACGGGACGGCATACACACGCGAGTCGCGCACGCCGGCTCCAGAAGGCGGCTCCTGCAACGCGGCACCTACGTCATACTATGCTAAGCTCCGCCATCCCTCTTCGGGCCGAACCTGTCACGCACGTCTCCCAAGATTGCAGCCTGCAGAGACGTGCCGGCTCTCCGACACGCGCGTATATATATCTACGTCCTCCATAAGCATCGGCCTGCTGTTCGGCACGGAGGAGTGGCCGCCTTGCTGCCCGAGAAGCACGGTCTGTCACGAGAGGTCTGCAAAGCCCGAGCTGCAAAGCATAGAGGCCGACGCGAAAATCTGCACCGGAAGAACAGCACAAGAAAAAAGAGAGGAACGTCAAGAGAAAAAGAGACAGCCAGAGAGACACGTCAGCGATAAAGCAGGAATATGTATAAACGCACGCGCACACATAGCTGACGGCGATCCCTGCTGGACGCGTGTATATTCGCTTCGCGAAGGTCCACGTATATTTTCGCAAGAACAGAGACTCAAAACTGTTTCCCTACTCCGACAGGCTATCGATTGCTGGAGTGGCTTCATCTCTTTATTTTACTTGGCGCACAGGAACATTCTGCCTCATCTGCCTTCTCCATATCCCTGTCCACCTATATGGCCCTGTTCTGTGTTTTCATCTGAACTCCCCAAACTCCCGGCAACTTGGGTCCCTATTTCACTCGGTGGCCGCTCTTACGTGGCAGCGGCCAGCTACGCGTAAGGGAGCCGCAGGTTGTGAAGAGGACAGGGCGGTGAGGAGGAAGGTTATTATTCTTTACAGCGTCCTCCCCGCGATATACGTACGGGGCCGCGTGGCGGCGGCAGCCGGGGCAGAGGGAAAATAGAAGGCGCACGAGGAGGGAGCCGTGGGATTTGGACGGCGGCTCCCTTGTCCAGTGCCCCGGGGGCTTTCCTCTTCCGGCGGAGACGAGGGGTCATCGCGGGAAGCGAGGAGGCGTGGAGGAGGGGACGGCAGAAGCGGGCCTGCCTGCACCGCCGCCAGGCCCGCGCGCTGCGGTCCTATGCATAAACCCGGGGCTCTTCCCGGAAAAGTCTGGCCTCGCCCCTGCGGCTAGCCCCCTGATGACGCCGTCGCTCGAGATGCTTGCCCAGCTTGCATGCGCTTTCCTTTTTTCCCGTATACGCGCCACGGGCGTGTGTCTGGTCTGTTCCATCGCCTCGTACTCGCTCGATCTCTTTATCCTGCTATAAATGTGTCCTCTTCGTAGCCAACCCTATTTGTGTTTTGTACTTTCTAAGCATGGAGCCACCTTGGTGTTGCACCTGAACCGGCCTCTTATTGTTTTCTTCAGTTCAATAGCTAATTATATGCAGCCTATGACGACGTCAATGCGATGGAGACACAACCTCTGGGAATAGATGCGACAATGCTAATGCGGGACATTACAATCAAGCTGCCTCTATTTTAGCTTCAAAATATAACCACGTAGCACGACAGGAGTGCATTTTGAAGATACTTTCATACACCAGCATACCCGCATAGTGGAGAAACGACTCGTCGCACGGCGTACCAAAGGTAAACGGACCACAGTTCTTTGATCAAAGTACGGTGGCGCAGGTATAAGAGAGACAGTATACTCACGCGCGAGCATGACACTGGTAAGCTCACCGGTAAACGTCTCCCTAACGACATCCACTAACGCTCATTCAGCAGCGAAGACAGCTGCAAACCGGCTTGCGTGTGTGTGCGCCGCAGTGGACTCGCTTTCATGAAATGGACCTGGCCGATTCATACATGTTGAGCTGAGACAGCCCTTCCCAACAGCGTTTGCACAAACACGATTCCGATTGTCTGAAAGTTCAGTGGCAACTTGTGACGAGGCGTAACGAATTGAGCAGGGGAACATGACGTCTGTTTGTTCATCACTGGCTTGGAAAAAAAAAGAACCAACATTGCTAAGAGATTCTGTTTGAGTCAACCTAACAATCACAGGCCAGATGGCTATACACTAGCTCTGCCGCCTTTAAATAGACTTGATCTGCTTTTTTCGGGTTCCTATATATGTTATGAATGATCCACCGCGACGCATGACAAGCTGCGGAGCCCACAGAAGCGAATGCAAAAGCACTATACCTCCGCGGGTGCGCGCAGCAACGCACACGAGCGCCCGTGCGCGGATGCCTGCCAAACATCTCGATGCCGTTCGGCAGCCAAGTCGTGAGCCAGAAAACGAGCCGCCACGCAAAGCCGCCATGACCGAATCGGACGCAGCGCGAGCCTCGTCCCGGGATGCAGAGCACGGGCAGCGCCGTTGCCACGCAAGACCAGCGGCACCGCTCTCGAAACACGAGGGGGTAGGGGGGGGGGGGGGGGGGGGGGCAGCAGACGGGCGAGCAATGCTGCCGCCCGCAGCCGGAGGGGAACTTATAAAGAATGGAGGAGACGGAAACTCAATACCAATGCGAACGCGCGCGCGCGTGCCGAGCGCGCCTATATTCTCTTCCATTTTATCATGATTTCTTTTTCCTCTCGTCTTATTTCTCCTCCGCGAAATTCCGAGATTTCCTTTTCGTATTCCACCCTCTTCTTCCCGTTCCTCCGATGCCCGCCTGTTCCTCTTTTGCCTATTTGTCCGGCCTGTTTCCTCCGGTTGCCAAACTCCGGCGCGCGTTTACATTTTCTATCACGCGCGCGTTTGGGCCGCGCTGCCTGGCGGCCATTCTGATTTGTCTCCCCCTTTCACACACACTCTTTTCCCTCTCGCAGCATCGGTTTCCCTAGATCTCACCCCCCCCCCCCCCGTCCTGACTCCCCCTCTCCCTACCATTCCCCTAACCGCCTCGCGAGCACGTCGTGCTGCGCCCTTCTCTCGCAACCGGCACCTCCTCACCCTCGGTCATCCTACAGTTTCCTCCTCTCCCGGCCTGGAGCGGCCAAAAACGGGCTTGCCGGGAGCTCGTTCTGACGCCGCTCCGTTCTACCTGCCTATATTTTTCACAACGTGGTGCCGCTTTTGCCGCCTTCCTGTTTATTATTTTTCTTCCGCGCAACCCTTTCCTGCATACTCCGCGGCGAGAGAGATTTCGTTCAAGTTTCCATGCTATTTCTCCAAGGCACAATGCGCGAATGTGTTTTCATTCTTCCGGCACCCTCCACGTCCACAGGCGACCTCGCCTCCTCTCCCCTTGTTGCTCGCCCTGATATGCCTCGGCAAGCACGTTCTCGTTCTCACTCTTTCAACTCCGCGGCTTTCCCGCTCGCAGAACGCTTTCTTTCGTTTCTGTTTATTTTTCCTCGTTCTTGTGATTGTGGCATTCATTCTTTCTCTATTCGGAATCCCGGACGTTCTTGCATGCCTCGGCAGTCCGACCTACTCGCAAGAGCAGCGCACCGCGAAGAACGAGAGAGAGAGAGAGGGAGAGAGAGAGAGAGAAAATTTCGACCAGCAAAAAGGGAGCTGCAATAGCCGAAGTCGACATCAAAAACAAGCGACGGCGCGCTACATACGATACGAAAGTCACTAGCATAAAGAATGACGAAAAGACGGACAGGAAGGCGCGGGGGGAGGGGGGCAGAGTCAGTTTTTAAAATGCAAAAAGAGAAGAAAAGTACTTCGGCATCGAACAGCGGCCTGGTACCGAGCACCAGAGCAAAGTCTAATCCACGCCGGAGCAAAGCACGAAACGCTGACCAACAAAAGGCAGGCCGAAGGAAACGCGAGAAGGAAAGGTGAAGTGGGCCTGGGGGGAGGGACGGAGGCGGGGGGTCGAGTGGAGCCGATATTGAAACGGCACGCCGCCGCCAGAAACCCGGGAGCAGATGCAAAGGAGCAGCAAGAATATACAAAGCGGCCCTCGCGGCGGGAGCGCGCGCGCGCGTGCGAGCGAGCCCGCTCTGCTGCTGCGTATGCCGCGCTCCGGTTCTTCCAATACGCAGCGACGCACGCACGAGGAACGTACGGAGGAAGCCGAGATCGATAAGATTACATCTGCGTGGGTGGAAGAAGAAACGACAAAACAAGAAGTAAGGAGAGACGGCAGGGCGCCGGCGCTAAGGCAAGCTGCCGGAGATTTGCAGAAAGGCGAAAGAGCCAGCGCGAGAGAGATTCTGGAAAAAAAAGAGAGAAAAAAAAAAAAAAAAAAAACTAAATAAAGGAGGAACGCGATTCGAGAGCGCCCGCCTTACCGACCATGCAAGCAAACTCGAGTGCACGCGCGCGCTTTCTTCCGTTCGACAAGACGACAGACTCGCCAAAGTTTGAACAAAACAAACAAGTCCGCAAGAAGGGGGCGCAGCGGGGGAACGGGCGAGAGAGGAAAGGGGACGACGCGGTGGGCGTCCGCTGTCGCGAGCCTCGCGCAGCGCAACGCCCGGGGCCCAAGCGAGGCCGGCGCAAGGCGGCGAGCGGAGAACAAGGCCTTCACCGGCGGTGGCGGCGTCGGCACGCGCTCCTTTGCATACGGCCGCTTTGATTGCTCGCCGCGGTGGCCGGTCGATACGCGAGGGTGGAGCGGCGACGTCGGGCCGAATGGCGAAGCGGCGGCATTATCATGCACGCGCCTTCGCGTGCCTGCCGAGCAGCACGGCAGAAGGACGCGGCGATGCGCGCATATGCGAACGAGCGAGCGAGCGGGCGGGCGGCGCCGCCCGTCGCGGCCCCCCCTCGCTTTCTTTTCCTCGCGAGGCGCGTTCCCCCTCTCGGGCCCGGGGCACCGCAGCCAGGGCCGGAGAGGGAAGCTGCTGGCTCGCAAGCCTCGGCACGAGATCTACGAGGAGCCAGGACCCCCTTGTTTCAGCCTGGCGCAGGCCGTTCCGCGAGGAATATACACCGACTGGAGTGACGGTGCGCAAACAGTGGAGCGGGCCCGCCGGGTAAACGAGGGGGGTAGGGGGGCAAGCGCGTCGGCGACGACGAGCGAGGAGGAGGAGGAGGATGGCATTGCGTCACACGATTCAAGGGGCAAAGAAAGTGAAAGGGCAGGGATCGAGACTGCTCAGATACTTAAGCGAGAGACGGGGCTGTATTTATCTCATCGATGCATAGGGACGTGTTCTCACTTCCACCGGGGGGCTCAGTCGGGTCTGCAGAACCACCTACAGGCACTCTCGACAGATTAATGGTGTGAATAAAAATACTAATCAATTGGAAAGAAAGTAAGGATTATATTTAGGAAAGAGAAGCCGGGAATTCGGAGGCCGCACTGGCTATTCAAGAGAGGTGTGCGTATACCAACCCCACACCGCTTAAAATACTACACGAGATGCCAGAAAATGCTAGAATTACATTAAGAAAAACTAAAATACCGTTTTATTGCGCGGAAACATTTGCTTAGGTGAAATGCACAACAAACACGTCACGATAGTCCGGGAACATTTAGTGAAAGTTCTCCAGCGTGATCAGCAGCCGTGAACGGCACGCTGTGTTCAGCGATTAACGCAGCAAAAGATATTCAGCTCCAGTAATATCGAGATCCACTGATAGGCTGCAGAACCTTCCAAGCTTCTCGTTTGAGTCCACTATTTTCGCCGAGTCCGTGTGTTTTTACGTACCCATGCCAGATGCAATAGAATGTCCCGGCGACCGGCGTGCGAAATAATGACATCAGAGCAGCACAAACTACAGAATGCCGACCTTCCGCCTTTGTGCGACTTCTTGGTGCATGAAAAGTCGGCCGAACAGCAGGCGATACATGCTTGAAAGTAATTCTTCCCCGACGTCCCTTAAGCTGCTTGTACGGGATCATGTGCCACAGCTTTGGCCGCAACGCACGAGATACAGGAACGATAAGGCGAGCACCTATGCTTCCGCAAATGATCGTTGGTTTTGGACAGAAGCCAACAAATTCAGCGTTGCCAACATAGCACCGCGAATGGGCGAGATGCAACAGTCACAGAGACTCCATAAACCAACGCTCATTACGTTTGAACACGGAAGACGGAAATCGTAAAAAATATATGTGTCTATACGGTGCTCGTAAAAATGTGCGCAAAATCGGGCACCTAACGATAAAATCGTAAAACTTAAAAGTTATGCAACGGCCGCATATGCGCACGCTAGTGCACAGCACTTGCAACAGTGCCGTGAATAAACGATGAACAAGTAAATAGAGCAACACCGAAGCAAGACAGACGTGTCAGTTTCGATAATGGATACAGAGGTATTAACTTTGCAGCAGGTAACGAATGCTACTAATTGATGTGGAATCCTGCTGCACTTAAAGACGCCGGGGTTAGCAACTGTTTTTGAATGCACGGTAAATGCTGCTAGCATGCTATTGTTTCCGCGCATCAATTCTTTCTTTTCTTTCTCCTATGCCAATGTATAGGGTGGCAAACCACGTGCAACCAGGTTAATTTCATTGTCATGCCTTCTGTTTCTCTCTCGCTCCCTCTATACGACGATGGACGAGACGACACGCAAGCTGCTTAAACACAATACAGGCACAATTACATCATGCTAAAGTTATACAAGAAGCATCATGGAGTACCGGTAAATGCCACGCTCACACGTATGAACATATGATGCGGTAACATCAAAAAGCTTCATTACGGAGAAACAGCACGAAAAAAAAAAAAAAAAAAAACAGGAAAGGAGCCGACTACCACAAAGCGTTTATTTTTGTAGAGGCGAGTCTGTCCTGTCCGTCTTTCTTGTCTCGTTTCTTCGCGCTGTTTCCCCGTATTGAAGCCATATCAACAAGCTCAATTTCAGACCCTTTTACACATAAAGAAAGGAACACTTAATCCGTGCTTCAAACAGCGATTAGTGGAAAAGCCAAGGCCAGAACCTGACACACAATTGGCTATTTAGTTCTCGTGTCGAAGGGCGCCCCTGACGGCAAGTATGCTTCTTTTGTTTTAACCAGTTCAGCGCTGTAACATGGAAAGCTGTCGTCTTTAAACCGATATTTCATATTTAACCCTCTAAACCAATTTCATATTGGCGCACCGTGTAGCCACGTTTGACACAACTGAGAGCTCTGTCATTGAATCATCTTGCTACATATGTGGCCACAAGAGCCTCCACACTTTGCGTGATTGCATCCCATATCAGAAGACATGAATTAAACTTTTTCGTTGCGTTCAACAGTCAACAAACCTGTCTTTCATCGTGTAATTGCCGTCCATTATGAGAATGTACATCACATAAATTTAAGTGCGTATGCAGTTTGCCCTTCGAGATTCTCTTCGTCGGTAACGTGTGGCAGCATGGCGTCGAGAGCCGTCGTCAGATTCCTTCCGTAAACCAGCTTGAACGGTGTGATCTGCGTTGTTTCTTGCAACGCCGTGTTGTAAGCGAAGGTTACGTATAGGGAAGGAACGCATACCAGGTCTGGTGTTCGACGTCGACGTACATGGATAACATGTCGGCGAGGGTCTTATTAAGGCGCTCTTACTGTTTCGTATTATAACAACGTGACAATACGAAGTTGTTACTGCATCCTGAAGCAGCGATTTCTTTTTTATGTTCACCTCTACGAACCAAACGCACAGTGCAACCAACTTCAAAGAAAGCTGTCACTCCAAGCATAATTTTCACGGCGTCACGCGGAGACAATTTGCGCAGCGCGTATAAACAGCAGCGTTCTCGATCGTCCTTCGATGAAAGAAATGTTTACTTCGGGAAGCGAAAGACAGCGCTAAACGCGTTGCCCAAAGTTCTTCACAGGCACGCATGGTACGCAGAAGATGAGCTATGTGAACAAACGAGCGCCTTGTTTTGGTATCATTAAAGCGCAGTTAAAGGACAAGAATAACTTGGTACCGCCATGCAGTTCATTTCGCTCTATTCACCGCTCTATTCATTTAGTAGCCACCTATACAACCGAAACGCAGCATATTCGACACAATACGCACAAGCGTATCCGTCACGCAAAAGTGTACTGGCTCTAAGTGACTGCGAGCACGCCGCCAAGTGGATTCGCGATGGCCGGCGAGCGCCGATATCTAGTATAGAACAGGACGCACACGACGCCTCCGGTAAACACTGTATACTCCAGATGAATGCGCTGCTTCATAACGCTCCTCGGCCATTCATTGCGTTCCCTTTAAACAGCGTCCTCTCACATTCGGCAGGCATTCATCCGCACGGGGTGATCGCAGCAGCTGCGCCAACAGAGCACGTATACCGCACACACACCGGAGTGGCCAGTGGGCCGGCGCTGTCACCCGAGCCTGAGTGCAGGTCGTTAGCTAGTCTCCCTTTCACTTGTGCCTCTGAAATTATGTCGTGAATACGATGTTGTCACGAAGCTGAGCAAATGCCAGCGATCCCTCCACGTGGTCTGCATAGAGCGTCATTTCCATCCTGCTCGGTCCTCCTTTTGTTCGTGTGTGTATGTGTGCATGCGCATTTCATTCCAGTCCCCCCGTACGTTCTCTCTGTTTTTGTTTGTCTTACTTTTTGCCTCGCAAACACCCGAGCCATTAGAAGGTCCGTATAGGTGTGCCGTAGAGAAGGAAAAGCGTGTTGCTAGAAGTGACATAAAACTTATGTAGAAATCGAGATGCAGCAGCTTATTCAGTTCAATATGGAAAAACACCGTCATAAACAACGGGCAAGGCCAAATTCGTTAAACAGCGATACGTCACCAACACTGACGCCATCGCACCCGTCTCCTCGTTGGCGATAGGTATTCCGAGAGACACTTTATACAGAGTGGCGAACTTCCGCTCCGCCTCCAAAGATTTCGCAAAATTTTGCTGAGAGCAGCCGCTGCGTTTGTCTGTACCTACCAGCATCAGACCCAAACAAACATTTCGAGCCACATGCGTATAATGCTATAAAATTCAAATCCACTCGCGGTACATTTCCTAGATAAGCGGGTTTCTTCGACAGGCTGAAACGAAACGAATGCGCACTTAATTGTACAATGTAAGCAACACAGAAACACGGAGAAAATACACAGGTGATGCGAAAGCCCCCATACAGAGTCCCTATAGGCTCGAGAGAGGCTCACAGCAATGAAATCTCCTAAAAGCTACCATATAGAACAAGACACCACGTTCTGGTCAACAATGAACATAGGATAGCAACGAAGTTGCTATTCAGCGGTACATTATATGTCCCAAACGCGCCATTGATGTGACTGAGCAGGAACATAATATAATACATACTGCATAGTTTGACTACATACTGCATAGTTTGACAATGCATAGCACACCAGAGTAGGCTGCGAATATGGTACAAACGCATGACATCAGTACACTCTGCGCTGTAGTGATGCGTATTAGTGCTCACAAGCTTTCGACACACACACACACACACACACACACACACACACACACACACACACACACACACACACACACACACACACACACACACACACACACACACACACACACACACACTCGCGTTGTAGGCGCAAACGCATATGTACGCACATGGTGACATGGCGTACATCTACCCAGTCACTTACAGCGGCAGTAACAACTCAGACGGAAAGAGCATTGTTTACCAAATTTAAGAAGGTGGCGCTCGTGGAAAAGTTTCGAACCGATGTCTAAGTGGACACAGGCAGCTGTAAGCGCCTAAAATTAACAAACAAAAGGAATACGCACGGCATAAGCTGACGTAAACATTCAGAAAACAGACGAAATTGACCACACGTATACAAACCACCCGCCGTGTGAAGCCAACGGTTCGGGCGAATAATTCGTGTAGAGGCGCGACGTATACGCCTGCCTCACTGCTGCCCTTTCGTAGCGGCTGCAAACAACGCGCGCGAGCGAACACGACCGACCCCAACTAAAAACAGCAGTTCGAAACTGCTAGAAAAAAAAAAGAAAAAGAAAAAGGAACACGACAGAGCTTTTCTGGTCGTTTGTGGAAACACCGTTATTTACGTTTTCTTTTTGTGCATGCGTACGTGCCTGCGCGTGCATGCCCAGCCGTTTCTATGCACTGAGGAAAAGACGAAGTAAAAGAAGAATTAAAAAAGAAAAGAAAGCGAAAGAGGGCGAAGCGAGGGGGTCCGCGTAACCGAGACGAGAAGAGCGACGACCGATGCTCCGGCGCCGGACACGGTCGGGCACCGTAATTAAGGCTGAGCCGGCGGCGCGACGCGGAGTCCATTTGCGCGATGAATGCACGCACTCGACGCCGGGCATTAGCATACAAACGCACGCACGCGGCCACGAACACGCCGGGACACGAGGCGGTCGGGAGCTGGAAAAAAAGCGCGCGGCTCGGAAACAAGCGGCTCTCGCTGCACGTGACGCCCCGCGAGCACGTCCGCGCGACGGCCTTCATTAAAGAGAGAGCGGCTCTGTTTGTGCCGCCGCAGCACAATAATAAGCAAACGAGCGGCTTCGGCGGCGCGCGGTAAATGCGGAGTACGCACGGGCCCGGCCTGCCACGGGACCTTGCGAGATGGACAGACGGAGGATGCCTACCACGGGGAGGTGGGGGGTGCTCCTTTGACTCCTCCTTTGATGACGATGAGACGTCCGCCAGGAGGCACGCGCGTCGTGAACGTTCTCGCGATGGACTCCGCACGCAGGGTAGGTAGCCGCATTCCCAGAACGATATGCTCTGCTGACTTCCGCCGACGCCATTGGCATGCACCGACATTAGGTGACGTGTGCTGCCGGGCTGTACGGCGGTGTATATGTGCTCCCTGGCTCTTCTCTCTCTCTCTTTTTTTCTACTTCTACCTCCTATTTCCCGCTCTAAGAATAAAGTGACCAACCATATACTTTCTGTTTTGGTGGACAACTCGTTTGCATTTCCCCCTTCTGTAATGCCTCCTCTCTCCCTATCTCTCTGGAACAGATGGCAGACCGTACAACGAACAAGAACTGTCGGTATAAAACATACAGGGAAAGTGGCGATAGTCGATGCCAGCGCAGCACAAAACAACAAGCATATAAGCAGCTAGGTTTTCTTACACAGCATGCATGTGCCTGTTGTTAATGGCGTTTCTCTTTACGCCCCTTTATATGCCGTCGACACCAAGCGACATAAACAACTAAACTAGACACACGTTCATCACAGTTTACTCTTTTCGTGCATTCCATTTGTTCTGTTCTCGATCATGGTTCATCTGCAGGCAGCTTAATGAACGCATTTTATAGAAGTTATTTTAATGCGAGGAAACACAGCGTATACGATAGACAAACTCACCATCTATCATTTGTTCGAGGTACATTCCAGAAGTCAATGCTAAGGCTCATTCACACGACCGGACTGGCTTCCACCACCGAGTATAACGTGGCTCAGTGCCACCGAAGCACGCCACACACAAGGACGTCCCAGAGATGCTGGCGACGCGATTCCCTGCAACTCTGTCATGCCACGTTTCTGCGGAGTATACGCGATGAAGCTCGTCGCGAGAATCCAGCTTAACATACGGGAATCAATCGACATTGGTCGCATACAAAAATACCGATACTTATGTTACCCTTACCATAGTGATGTCATTAAGGACGTCCTTGAACCGAGTGTAGGGTCGGCGTGAAAGACAACACGAACCCCAATGCTAATAGCTGTCGAAACAAATAGAGACGTGATGCATCGTCGCTTACGACCAACGCTGCCAGAAAGCCGGCCCTTCTGCCGCAAAGGAAAGTCAGATATGAACGATGCGAAGCGGCGCACTTCACGTACGCGCGGTTAGGACGCGCACACATGAAGCCTGGCTTCTGAAGACTACACAAGAATTCGTTTTCCGTTGCATTCTTTCGCCACTAATAATGCAGATTATTTCTCAAATCCACGCTTAATTCAGACTACGCATATTTAGGGCTTGATATGGACTGACATCCCTCAAGACAGAAAACTAAATGAAAAAAAAAAAAACACCAAAATTATATTGTGGGCTTCTGCGTGCCCGGGGGACTCCGGGTTCATTTTGACCACCGGGGTTTCTTTAACCTGCACCCATACGACAATGAGGGCGAAGAAACAAATGAGCTATGCGCAAGGATAGGTGGGCGCAGAAAGTCCCGTTTCTTTATTTTCTAATGCAACTCTTCAAATCACTCACACCAATAATGTGCCAACCTAAGTGGCAGAGGCGCCGCGAGTCTTATTAAACAATAAGAGGTATTGGGATGCACCAAGAAAAAAAAAGACAGATTTGAAATATATCCGATATATTCACGCCGTTGAGAAAATTACAGAGATAGAGAGAAAGAGAGAGACCTCATTCGGACCTCACGATTCGGGCTAGTTGGCTATGCAGAGATATGGAGTGGAATGTTCGCACACACAGCGTACCGAATGAAATTAAGCGTCGGATGAATCCATAAGAGTTCCCACAGCCACAAAACGCACACAAGCAAATTGTTTAGAGGTGTACCAACTCAAAAAGACAGAAAGCAGGAAATGCAAGTCAAGGTATTAAACCACGTTACAAAATACACAAAAAGAAGAAAATTAAGGCAGAGGCGCGTCTATTTCACGATTATAAACTTCGGCTGTTAGTAATGTGTTGCGGGAACCCTCCAAACCGTGTTTTTGTCCTTGACTTGAGATGCAATTAACTAGATGACCTAATGTTGATGTACAAGCTTAGCTGCTTCGAAGCGCTTCCTTTGTAAGCAGTGTCCACTCGTAGCAGCAACGCTGCCAGTAGCAACATTATTCGAATGTCGCCTCTTAAGAACAGCCATTCGGAGCGACCAATGTAATAGCCACCCCTTTGACAGGTCTTTTTCCACGACGCTTTTGATAATTTTAGTTGTCGCATATGCTTCGAAATATATTATTACACCAATTTGAAATTCTCGCTTGGAATATGAATCAACTGGCCATGACTACTCAATTCGCACTTACGACACCGAATATTCGCACACCGTCATCGAAAAAAAAAAAAAAAGAGCAAGTTGCACGTTAGAGTATAAGAACATTGTAGGAATTTTTTTTTTTAAAGATTGGGCTAGTGAAAGGATTCCAAGTATGACAAGAAAAAACGATCCGCTACTTATGTCATAAAACGTTCACCTACAAACACATCAATTGCGTGCCGAACTTGCATTCCACCACAACTGGAATGGCACCTACGAAACTGCGTTTATAGAAGCAAAGCGTCACAGACAGCGGTCTACCGCACAACCTCTTTTCGAGAACCAAGACGCCGTAGCCAATGCACTGCAGCGGGTAAAGGATGAGCTTGATTGCGATAGCGTCGTGGAAGAATGCTGCACACTCGGAGAAACAAATATAAAACGGAATGCTGGTGCACCCAGCATAGCTGATGCGCAACAGAGGAGCCAGGATTTGAGTAGCCTATCTGTGCACCACCGTGTCGGACCGACCAAAGTCTTTGCGCAAGCGATATCGCCTAAAACAAAACGCAGTAAAAACCCATCCATGGCAGGGACTGGCTTTGCAGAGAAGCTGTCGGTCTCGAAAACGTCACCAACTCCGAGACCCTCGCGGAATAAAGACGTGGCAGGGCTCCAAATAAGCATTCTCGATCGCACACGCACGCGCGCGCAAGCACGAGCGAGCGGCCGAGCGATTGAAGAGGGTCGCCGGTGCGGGAGGAGGAGGCCGCGCAAACACGTCGCAAGGAGTGTGAACCGCTCGGACACAGGACGTCCACGAGGAATGAAAATAACAACAACAGTGTAAAGCATTCGGGAGAATGCATCCTCCCGTGGCCACAGCCGCGGCCACAACCCCCGGCGGGCCGCCAGCAACGGCGGCGGGGTAAAGCGATCGCCTTGACGTATTCCTTTGACGGCTTTCAAGGGCGAACGCATCTGCGTTATGGCCGGGGCGCGCATATCCATACAAAGCACGCGGGGAATATCACTTGGAAATGCGAAGCTCGTGCGCGCAGCCCGAAACGCCATCTCTCTCTCTCTCTCTCTCTCTCTCTCTCATACTCACGGCTGTGTGTACGCCGTACGTGCGCGACACGCCTGTCTGCCCGCGCCCATATTCGCGCATTTCCATAATCGTGGCAATCTTGCGATGATTCGACTTTCCCAGAATGGCGAAAAAAAAAAAAAGAATAAAGAAATGGAGTATACAGGAATGTGGGTGCAAGGAAAAAAAAAGGCGCCAAAGAAAATAAAGATGAGCGCGGTGTGGGGTCAGAACGGCAAGAGGAGATGGACGCGTGGAACGACGCGGAACGACGCTGTCAATTGCCGGAATTTGCGGAGGATGCGAAGATGCGAGACGACGCAGAAGGAGCCTGCATGGCCTGTCGGACTTTCGTAGGCGAGGAATCGCGCGTGATCGCGCACCCCAGTCGGGTTCGGGAGAGAGCTAGCCGGTCTTCGACTCAGTGAGAAATTAATGCATAGTGAACGTGAGTTCGAGTATCTTCTGTCATGGACATGGACATGTGGTCTCGTGTACATGGATAAAGAAAGCACAAACACGAGTCTGAATATGATGCGAACGCGCTCTACGGACAAATACAACCAACTCTCATAGGCTCGGCTCATATACCGGGCGAGACAAGATTGGTTTGTGCACTCGTGAATGTGGTGAAATATAACGTATCCTGCAGATAATCAAAGTAAAACTTGTTCTCATTTTACTTTATCGATTAAATTACTATTACCAAAAGTCACCCCGAGAACGCAGCGTCATTAACTATATAGTGTATTTAATAAAAACGCGCCAGTAGGTTAAGCTGCAGGAGCGTCAGCCAATCAGGAACGAGATCGTAGCCCCGCACTAGTCGCATCGCCGCGAGTTCCTTCGCTTCATATAGTTGTCAAATGACACCACCTTCGAGCGCTGCGCAAGCCTCCATAACAGACACTCAGCTCTCGTAATAGCATGAAACGGAGCACAACAGGCAAGCGAAACCACATGAGTTCGTTCTGAGGATATCGCTGATCGGAAAGTCGTCTCCACATACAAAAACCAGAGAGATAGAGACGTTTCTCAACTGAGATGTACAGACACCCGAAAATGCATCTTTCTGTACTGTTTTTTACTGCTTGCAACGACACGAATACGAGTGCTACCATTAAGTAGGCAGGTAACGGAACAGCGAACGGAATGTGTCAATGAACGTGCCTGCTTGAATAAATAGAGCACACGAGCACCTACTCATGGCGACACGCCACCGTCGCGATGAAAATGCCATTACAGGAACTAACAGGCATCCGCAAAAGTTCATGCTTCCCACACGGGTCAAAGACCTCGCTCAGAATCTGCGGAGGACAAAAAATATGACTGCGTACGCGAGCTGCAACTGCCACCTGCCTGTCTCCCTGAGGCTTCGACCTGTACCCACAATGAGAGAGTCGTCAAGATCGGCTGGCTTCGTGTGCGGCAGCGTAAACAAATTCCAGAACGGCGTGGAGATGTTTTTCCTCCGTTACATTCAAGAATTGTTTTTTGATGACCTATAGTGTCATGTATCTGAAAGTTGCACGTACCGTGCACTCCACACGGTACGTGGCGGCTACAAGACACAAGGAATATAAGAATGAAATAAAAATAATAAAGAAAGTGAGCTCTCATGAATCGGCGAGTTGCTTCGAAAACTTGACGACCGAGGTCGTACCGGCCACAGCAATGTCGTGTGAAAAAAAAAAAAAAAAAAAGGAACACAATCTCGGCCAACGTATTACAACAGTTTAAGCCTCGGAGAACAACTTTATTGTCCCGGAATTGTGAGCAAACTATTGTATGCGCGCTAATAAAATGCATAAAAGAAATTGTCGGGTATCTTGCGCAAGAAACGCTCTCCAGAGCAATTTTGCACTGCACGCGTGCCAACTCGTATCTCATGCCATTTCAACCATGTGCTTCGCAAGTCGTATTTGAGCATCTAGCTCCCGATAAACTAAAGCAAAAGTGTAACAAGTAGTGCGCCGTTAAGCGCCAGTTAAAATCGGAGCAAAGGAGAGCGTCGACGCACCACAGAAAACTACACGAATAAAGCGCAACTGTGATTAGTAGTTAAACACGCAATTTCCCTTGAACGTGCACTCAGAGCTACGACAACGTGTGCGGGCGAGGGGGCCATTGACACAAACTAAGCTTTCGGAGCTTTCAATTTTCCTAAGAGTACTTTTCTGATGGCCGGATCTTCTAATGAATGATCTATTGAGCAAGTGGCTTCCTACAAAACATGTGCCCCTTCGGTGATACGGAGCCGATATTCACAAAGACTTTGTTCCGTAAATGCTCTTTTCCATTCGCCGGTCACATTCGCTAATCCAACATTAACATTGGTTAGCGTTTGCTCTTACGAAAATTTCTAGCGTAAGAACGTTCGTAAATGATGTTTGCTATTGGCCTGCAGCCTTTGCTAAGGATGTTGCTCAACGTAATAATTCGCTAGCATCTGCTCTTAGGGACAGTTCTGGCGCAATAATTTTATTGTGACTAGAGGCCCTGCTTTCTTAATTGAGCCTTGGTGTCTACACTGTCACTGATGACATGCCCAGTGACGCTCCTTCTCGAGAAATACCATTTATATTCTAAAGAGGAAACGATTATAAACAGGTGCAAAATGACTGGCGAAGCATGGACAGAACAGCATCGTGCTTCGGACAAAGAGACGGCACAAATTATCGAGTTAAAAAGCTGTAAACGCGGAAACCTGGATGCTTAACCATCAAACGGACACAAGAGCCCCGAAAGCGTTATTACAGCATCTCTTCACTCAGGCCATAAGACAAGAAAATTGCCGTAAAGCAAGAAATAGCTTAATACGTAGTTCCACATTCACTGATAACAATCACTAGCTCTCGAGTTTTTCTTTACTGTTCCATCCAAGGAGATGTTTGCTGTGACGGCTGCGTGCAAACAAAATGTTCTCGCTAATTTTTGTGGCGAGTAAAGCTCAGCTCCTACTGCGCGGTTGCCTGTACCGACCGCGAAGGGAGCCTGTCTCAGGCATCGCGCCAACAGACAACCAAGAGTATTGCAGGCGAATCTACGAACGCCTACCGGCGACAAAGATAACTGAACTTGTGAAGGAAACAACCCAAAATATATGAAGGCCATTTGCCCCATCGAGCATGGCAAGATATATTCCTGTCGTCATTTCATCGTCGCAAAGTTCCAGAGAATCGACATCCCGAAAGAACAGCGCTGGATACCGAACTCGGACAACGCGGGCAACAATAACTAGGATCGACGGCGCGTACTGACACGGTGTTGCTTGTCTACGCAACAGAAAAAAAAAAGTCCTGCAGGTAAGCCAGGTCATTTGCCCGACCGAAAAAGAACAGCCCCCGCGAAAAGTACACTCACACACACACAGTTCGGTCTGCCCCCGGATAGCGCAGATGTGCGCGAAAACTGCGGCCGTTGCCGGCCATGTGGAGGACAGAGGCAACGTACACAGGCCACCGTACCTGGCGATTCGGGGGGGCTGAGCTGGGCCACCAGTAAGCTGAGGTCGAGCGGCAGCGGGTCAGACCGGCGGTAGTACGGCGTTGTCGCGGCGGCGGCGCGCACCTGGTGTTGCTGCATGGCGCAGCGGGGCCGTCCTCCGTGCAGGGCAGCTCGCGCCGGCGGCCAGCGCGCGCCTCCATCGACCGAGTCTCGCGGCGGCACCGCTTGCACTGCTGGTCCTAGCCGCACGCACGCGGCGGCCCCCCGAGCGACGACCCCGGCGGCTCCCGCGAGGCGACGCTGGCCTCCGCACTACACGCCGCGCACCACGCGCTACCACGCCGGCAGCCAGACGACCGCGCGCCGCGAACCGCACCGGACGCCGCCGGAGGCCGGAAAAGGCGAGCGTCGCGCGTGCTCGACACGAACGCTCGCGTCGTGGACTACTCGGCAGCGTTTGCACACGTCGCGGGTAGACGAGAAAGAGAAACTATGCGTGGGAACGGCCGCTATTTAGTTGCGCTCGCGTTTTGTGATCGTGCGTATAGCACTGGAGACGTCCAACGCTCTACCACCATTACGAACCGGAAGCGAGACTAAAAAGAATTTCAAGAAACTACATGCTGGGTACAACAGGGTAAATGAACTTTCGGATAATTGCAGCCAGCTTCGCTCGCCGAATATGGGGCATTATCCTGGGAGAGTAGGAATTCGGCGCTTTATAAAATCACTTACGGCACTCAATACAGCATGACACCTTGAAAGGCTGATATGCTGTTTACGAAGTACGTTGTGTTGGCATTATAACAAACACATCACATTCTTGTTCTGGAACATTCCGGGTTCCAACGGGAAAGAAACTGCGCGCAGCAAAATTAATAAATAAAAACGAAGTTAAAGGTGGCGGAGGGCGAACAGCTGGCAGCCGCCAATAAAGTTTTGTCTTGCCAACTTTGCTGCCGCATTAGTTAGGCGCCTCAATTGAGGCAACAACGCGTCTATACGCGCTGTGGTTGACGATGCGATTACAGCATAAGTTCGTCGACAGAAGTCAAGCACAAGAAACTTTCTGTATACGACAAATAGAACGCAAGCAACAGGCATCTGTCGCCAGGTCACCATTCTGCATAATATAATAGCCGTCAACGTGACACGGCATTACTTTATGATGAAAGATACAATCGCTACCTATCTCTACGACTATTGGGAAAGCCGCGATGACGCATGAAAAGAGTGCAAAGACACCGTTGAGACACAATTCACAGTTGAGCTCTTTACTTATATATCTTTTTTTTAACATGACGTTTATTTGAATCTCAGGTGTATGCACACAGCATCAAAAGCTAAAGTGGTGCAAATGCGAGAAAATCTTTTCAGCACAACCACCACAAATATTGTTATTCAAGCAAGAGGCAAGTGTTTTCGCGGTCTTAATTTTGCGTTAGCGTCAGCGTACTGAATGACAGAACGGAGCGCGCTCACTAGAAAGTTGGACATATATACGACGTCGAATTCATCACTTAGCCCACATCTGAACACATTCCGTAAGCGACGAACGAACCAAAGTTCTTACCAGGGAAAAACTCAGTTACTAGCAGATTCAAACTGTTGTACCGGCTTTGTGTCTCCGAAACGACGCGACAAACACCGCTGCGCAGAAAGGTGAAACAAGTTAGTCGTGTACGTGCAACATTCTTCGATAAACTAAGTGATTTCTTCTGTCACCTCCGTTAAGTCCCCCCTGGGAAAACTCGCGCCCAACAGCAGCGTCAGCGTGCTCGGCTTCGAGCGCATCTTTCTCAGCTGCGGTGCCATGTGGACGCAACGCCAATCAACGCCGACGCCGCCGGCCGCGCAATGACGAGGGTGAGAAGGAAGACGCGGGTGGGGGAGGGGTTGGTCGCGTTAAGAGTAGCAGCTGCTAAGTACCTGGCCGGAAGAGCTGCAGGCGCAGCATGGGTGGTGGTGCGGCGGCCCGGCGTTCCCCCGGGGGGCCCGGGACGCGTTGGCGCCGCAAGGCGCGCAGGTCCACGGGCCGCGCGTCCAGGCCGGCGTCGGCGCCCGCCGCCGTTCCTGCTTCTTCGACGCGCCACCGGACACAGCTCACAGCACAGTACACTCACGCCGGTCGGCAACGGGACGACGCAGCCCGGGAGGCGCGCCGCCGGCCGCGTGGCCCATCGGTTCCAAGGGGGGGGTTCTCGGCTGCTGGCTCGGCGCTCGGTGCTCGGCCGCCCTCTGGCGAGAACGCGCCTTCCTTTCTCACGCTGCCGCTCGGCTCTGGGGGCGCGCGCACGAGGAGCCCGCTCTCGCTTCTCCCGTGGCGCGCGCGCGCTGCCGGCGGCCGGCGCTAGCGTGCGCCTCGCGCTGCCCCACCACGCACGCGCACAGGGAGGCGCGGGCGAGGAGGAGGCCGCCGTGAGCGCATAGTGCGCACGCGCCGCGCGCCCACCACGCAAATCGCGACGCGCAAAATAGCGCACCCCCCGCCGGGGAAGGGCGCGCTCTTTCCATACGCCTCTCCCTCGCCGTGTCAGGGAGGGGGGAGACGGAGGATGGGGAGCGACCTTGTCGGAAGATGCTGGCGTCCGCCACCACAACGACGACGCCGCGGCGTGGAGAGAGAGGTGCGTCGTCGCTCCGCATCCGCTCCGCGTCGCTCGCCGAAGCGCCAGGGTGCCGCACGCCTCGTGGCTTTGCAGGTAAAGAGGCGCGCGCGCGCGCGCGTATGCCGAAGGTGAACTGCACTCGCACGTTATTCTGAACCACGCCGAACGGCTGCTGTTTCTACAATCAGTTGATTTAGGAGGACACCACGCGCTATTTTATGAGCTCTTCTTTTTCTTTTCATATTACGACGAGACTTAACATATAAGCCGTAGACCAAGGAAATGAAAGTTACCGAACAATAACGTCGCGTCCTGACCGCACGAGCTTTTGTCGAACTCGTATGGTCTGGAAAAAAGATGGAGAAAAAAAGATGCCTACATTTGAGCAACGCAGTACATAAGAAGACGAAGCCAGAGTCCTCGAACTTAAGTACGTTTCCACATTACATATTAGCATGACAACAAAGGAGTATCAAACTTAGTGTTACCACGTGGCAGTGTCTATAGCGCGACACCCAAGAATATGTCCAACGAAGAAATAGAAAGTTAATAGAGAGTTTTAGATTAGGAAACGCAAGCCGCACTCAAGCGTTGGGATACGCAAGCTCTACTGTGGGCCATTCGCGCTCTTTTGTGCCCGCTTTCGGTTCTTCTGTACGCCCGGCGGTTTGCGTCCCCCCAACGCTTGGATGCAGCATGCGTCCCCTAACCTAAAGCTTTCTAATGTCGCAGCTGGTAAACTGTGTTGCCGAAAGATGTTCAAATACGGTGCGGAGTGCACTGATGCAAACGTAAACAAAACTACTTCGCGAAATCACACCAGCATCTTCACCGGCAATCTCTGAGGGCAAACCGCACCATCGCACCACTATGACAGCGCAGAACGCAGCCTACACAGCGAACAAACGAGATGCCCGGAACTCGGGGTACTTTCTGCTTTTCGATGCACGGATATCGGCCAAGCGGGGGTGGGGGTGCAAATACCGCCCGAGAGAGGAATGGAAAAGCAGACGGGGCGGGAACCAGCGAAGCCTGTCGATTCAGCCGCTTCTCGCGTCTGCATACGCCTCTGCAGTCGGCGGCGCCTTTGTTCCACAAATTTGGCTCCGGGCTCGGAGCGGGGGACAAAGGGCGGCTGGCACGCTCTCTCCCAGGCTGGTCCCAATATAGCAGTCGGCAGGGAAAGCAGCGGGCCCGGTTCTCCCCAACCTCGGCTGCTCGTCGAGACCCCAGCGCGCGCGCCGCTGCTCAGCGGCCGAAGCTGCGGCAACTGCGCTCGGAACCAACGTTCCAAGAGCAAACACGGACTCGCGGACTTGTGCGCTGCCAGGAGACGACGCGCAAACTTCGGAACATCATGCACCGATGTGACTTCGTTTCAGAATTGCGTGGTCCATCGCTAGCTTTAAGGCACGCGGTACCTTCGTGTCACTTCCTTGCCCAGGTGCACTATGGCCCACTCCGGCCAAAGGGAACACTTTACGAGTGGTGATCGTAATTGTAACACTTCTTCTCAAAAATCCTGTTGTTTAGACATACGTTAGGACAGAAGTCACTCTTGAAGATACAGTCTGCAGGCATTCACGTCATTTATCATGTTTAACGGAATACTAAGAAGACGTTTCGTTTGAGAGCAGACAATAACGGAGACAGTTTATGGCGCGAAGTTTGCGTAATCCCGTAAGATTAGGAATTGCCGCGGCTAATGATTTGTGCGAAGTGCAGCGGCGTGGACTACATAAACCGGATATATCGTTATACGGCCGACTTCGATTCGCGATCGCACGACTCGCGCAATGCGACAGTGCTCACAATTAAGGAGATCAGTACAAGATTCGATTGATGCAAAACAACAGCTGTTGATACGGAGTGAAACGTGATGATGTAAACAGAGGAAACTCACAGACAATAAAAAACACAAGGAAGAAAATTCAAGAGAACAACAGCGAGTAACTTTGCGATATGACTGTCGTTATCTGCCTTTTTCATTGATTTCGTTAGTTACGGTGATCTAAAAGCTGGGAAAAAACAAGAAAAAGGGAAAGAAATGATAGGAAGATGAGGTTTATGTTTTGTCAAAGATCAGAAACATCTTCTCGAGTTACATACATCACATACGTTAGAAATGATACATAGTTGCGCATGTACATAGTTGTATACTTCCAGGAAACCACACAACGTTCGGTGCTAGCTCGAAAACTGCAGAACTGCAACGCAGCATATTTTGCTTGGAGACCGTAGAGAGAGTCCAGTAACACTCTCGTTGTCATTCTTCGTCTTATTATTTTTTTTTTCTAGCCGCGAGCTCAACCTCGCTCCGCTCATGCAACAGCAAGGCAACGCGCAGAGATATAACCCTTTCATGCAGTTCGACCGAATCAGAGGCGGCCAGCGCGGTTTCCATTTCATTCGCACATACAACAGCAAAGTTCGCGGCACATGTCAGTGGCGCGATGGTAAAGAAAGTCCGCAGCGCGAGGGCGACACACAATGAGGTCAAACAGAGAGGCCTAAACCGAACGAACGCACGAACGACACGTGCCGTGCGAGCTGCGAACACGGTCGAATAGCGAGCGCGAACCGCAAGAGAAAAACAACGTCTACAGCGACACAAAGCTGTGGAGCGGCGAAGCGACGTTGCTGGCGAGCTGAATAGGGCACTCGAGGTGGATTCAATTCGAGACGAGCACCACTGTTGAAACGCGAACAAAAGGCACAAACTCGCAGGCGGGATCGAGCCTTTTCTGACCGCGGCGACCAAGAATGTGACAGCGACCTGTGCCCGCACCGAGTGCGTACATCGGCGTATATACGCGAGTTCAGGGGTATGTAACAAGATCATACATCCGTGCGCACACGCAAAGCGCGTGCGTGCGTGTACACCATGCGTGTTCCGAGTTAGCTGACAAGCCTATGTGTGTACCACATCTATACACACGCGTATTATAATGCTCACAGCGGGGGCGCAGCGATTTCAGTGCGGGAAATGACGCACAGTCTCTCTTCGCGATTCCCAGCCGACGAAAACCGTTGAAATCACAAGTAAAGCAAGTGAAAGCCGACCCAGAGTAGGCGACAACATATACGCACTGCAGGTACAAGGCAGGTATAGGCAACGCGAATTGTGTTTATTTTGTTTAGAAGAACGCACGCGGGATATGGGGTTATAGAAAGCCATGCTACACGAAGCCAGACACAAAATACTCGCTTTGGTGGCTTGCTTTCACGAGCCTATGAAAAGGAATGCTTGGAAGATACACGAAAGAGCAGTAACGGCTGGAATACTAGAAGCAATACAGTATTCATTTGGTCGGCGAACCCCGACAGCTCCGCATTGTTTAGCAGGAGAATGCTCTTCTATTCTACTTCGGCTGTACATTTCAAAGAATGAGGCTTGATCTAGAAAAAAAGGGTCCCTTTCACCTGCATGTAAAAACAGTCAGGCGAGCAAGAACATCGCTGTCGAACCCATTCTGCGCTACAAGAACGATCCTGCGCAACAAAGAAACGAAAACAAGAAAGAGTACAGAAATACACGTGTCCTCGTCAAGACAACGGCGACAACTTATTAGTGCTCCTACGTTTCGATATTGAGTAACACAAACAATTGTCAGGTTTTTCTCTCCAGTGCATGCAAACCAGAGGCCTACGTAAGGAAATTTGCCATAGGAAACGTCAGCATCTATATACACACTGACAGCACGCGCGTCTCTTCCCGTTCACGACAACGGCGCCCTCGGTGAAGAGCAGGATGAAGGCACACGTGCATGCACATGCACCGTGCCAGACCACGAGCCAGGGGCAACGGCCGCCCGCGCTCGGTTGCACAGTGCCGCCAGCCAGCGTAATCCGGTTGTTTTTGCCCCTACGGGGTAGAGACTCGACGCGTAAGCGGCCACGTTTGGCTGACACATTTCGCCGATGGCCGTAAACACGTATACGTGTACGACGGCCGGTCGCCCGACCTGAGATCGCGAAGGAGCAACGAGCAAAGCACCGAGAGAAGCGGCGGCCCATAAACAACCACGGAAAGGAAGAGAACCGAAAGAGGAGAGGAAAACGAGCGAGCCGAACGCGGGGAATCCGCGCAGGGCGAGGAGAAAGGCGAGGGCGAGAAGGAAAACAGCTCGTCTCTCTGGCTCCACAAATCAGACTCGGGCCGAAGGGAGAGAAGCGGGATTACGAAGGCGGAGATAATCCTCTGCGATTAATTATCGCGGAATTAGGAGGTTTGGATGCCGGCGGAGGGAGGGTCGCCCAGCAACTAAACCGTTTATCGTGGCAACAGCCACGCAACGCTGCCTCCGCAGGTCACAGCCAAGGGGTCAGTGGCAGCAGCGACCGTTGGCGGGAGCCCGCTCGAGCCTCCTCCCCCCCCCCCCCCCCCCCCTGGTTCTGGCGGCTACTGGCTCATGAGTGTCAGGGCTCTAGCACCACATGCGACAGTAAGGTGCAGACGTCGTCTTTCTTTGGAACACGCTCGGCCCACGCCTCTGTTTAGGCGTGGGGTGCAAACGCCCAGAAAACGAATGCTTGGTGTGACGCATGCGAAAAACACACTTGCTGCTGGCGTGGGTCGTGCGCCGGATCTCGCACCCTTTGTCGTTTCTCCAGCTGTTGACAATTTACAACAAGTACGTAAATGGCGGATGCATTGCACTAAGTTTAAATAATCGTTAAAGTTTGAGTGCGTGTACGCTGACGGTTACAACTTGAACGACTGTCGGAGGAGGGGCAACCCAACACAGAGGGCGGGCATGTATAAAGTTATAGTCTAAAAAGGAAATTGCGGGCAATGCTAAGTTTAAATAAGCTGGAGATGTTAGCCTGCCTGACGGACTCAGTTGCTTGTTCCTCGCAGTTTTGAGAAATATTTACAGAATGTATTATCTGTAAATTCACCCACATCCACTGATTCGTCGCTGCGTTCTTCATGGCGATTGAATAAGGAGTTTGCTCGCCGACGAGCCTCCGCGCAGGCTTGTCTTCGCTCCATGGTGCCCCCATCGGCGGTGGATGACCTCATATGCAATAACTACCGATTCATTTCCTTGAGCTCTATTTGCTGGTATTCCGGCACTTGGTATAGAACCAAATTTGCGATGCACAGTCACTTCCTAAGGTTGATTACTCAACATCTTAAGAACTGAACTCTTGTCTTTGGCCCGTGGCGGAGGCCACGAAGAATGCATGTTGGTGCCAAACACACTACGTACGGGCACCAACATTTACTGCAAGGAGTAATCTGCGTATCACCCTTCGTCAACTCTAGCTCAACACACACATTCTCAGTACTGGTTCAGATTACCACACTCTAAGAATAATTACATGCCAGCACGCAGACCGGATATATAGGTCACCTGATAATCTGTACGTGGGGAAGGCCATATGGACTATGTGCTGAATGCTAGCTAACAATGCCGGCCTTCCTAAAGAAGCGTCACTCGCTGACAGTGTTTTGGTGAGCTAAAGTAGAGCGCATTTTTTTTTTTTTTTTTTTGACGGCGCTATCGCAACTGGCCTTTGTCAAAACGCCACAAAACTGCCCGGATATAGCGACAGAAACAGCGAAGGTGTGCGAGGAATGACAGCACAAGCGCGTCGACGAGTAGTCCACGTCCGGGCGAAGAGCAGCCGATAAGCACAGCTGTCCTCTCTTGATGCAGACAAACCCTCCTTGCCTTTGGACGAGGTCCAATGAAAGCGCTCGCGCGGGTCTTTTCATTCGAATTCGGCCGCCGATGGGGGCACCTTGGAGCGGAGACAACCCAGCGCGGGGAGGCACGTCGGCGAGCAAGCTCTTCATTCCACAGCCATGAGGAACGCGACAGCGAATCAGCGGGATGTGGTAGTTAAATTACAGAAAATACATTCTGTAAAAAAAATTTCCGATGACTGAGAGGAACAAGCGACTGAGTCCGTCAGCCAGGCCCCAGGGGCACAGTCATATAATTTTAGACTGCACTATCACTGGGATTGGCCCACGAAAACGACGAGATAAGCTGCACTATCACCGGGATCGGCACACCAAAACGGCGAGATACCCCGCCCGTCCGGCAGCGAAAACAAAAGTGGCTGCAGTCGATGAAGAATGCTTCGCATTAATTCCTCCTAACCACGTACGAGCTACACCTGCAGCAAGTGGCATGCAGCCCCACAGGAAGCTTGTCTTGCGCTAGAGACATATTTATTATGCCTGCCAAAAAGGCATCGACCCATCGGTTAAATATATTATTATCTCTGTCTGCACAAGGAATTGCGGACTTGCCAGAACTGTGTTTCCCTACCATTACAGCGGCCTCCAACCAGTGACTGACACGAAGGACAAACTTTCTCTCTCGCTACTAAAAAAATAAGGCATAAAAGAGACAAAATCACTTTGCCCCAAAATTATAAATAAAGAGCCCGCAGAAACAAAAAAAAAAAAAGGAAAATAAGACTGCGATAACAAAAGATGGCTTACGGTACCATGTTTAGGCGCATGTGCACGATGCTTCGAAAGACTAAGTAGACCAGCCTTCCCAATTAATAACTTTCCACCCCAACAATAAAACGTCACATGCAAGTGGCTAAACTTGTATACATGTACCACTCGCCTAACTTATGCGAAAAACAAATAAAAAAAGAAGACAAGAAAAAAAAAACAGGCCATCAAACAAAAATAAAGAAATGAGACAAGCATTCCGCCGAATCACCAAGCAAGGCTGATGAAAACAGGAATCGCACAGTCAACAAAGGGCAGACGCGTCGATTCATGGAAGGGCGGCCGACTGCTGCGAGCGCACTTGGCTCGCGATTCCTAGAGATGAATGTACTCTCTCCGTCCCTTTCCCGCCGTCTTTACGTGAAGAACACACGCACATGCGAACATACACGCAATCGGGAAGGATGATGGCAGCCAACGCGCGCAGGCTGTTGACAGACAACCGCTGCAAACGCTAGGATCCCGTTCCAAAGGGGACAAAGGAAAAGAAATGAACTGAGGCAAGGAGAGAGCGGCCTCACCAACGAAGACGCGTAGCGCCAAAGGACGAAGAGGGAGGGAGCGAGAAGGACCCGGTACGGGGAGAAGTGCGCCACCGGTGCACCGGGGGAATTTTCCGGTGCTCGGCGCGCGCGGGCGCTGATTCATATGCAAATGCGGTCGCGCCAGAGGCGCTCCATCGAGCCGGCGCGCGGGGCGGTGCCTTTGAGAATATTTGCTCGCGCGCAGGAGAACATCTCGGCGCCGCCGCGCCGCCACTGCCTGATATGCAAATGAGGGCGGGAGCGCGCACGCGCTCCTGACGCCGCCGCCGTTCGACGCCGCGGTAGCGCCGGCGGCGCAGAAGCGCGGGGGAGAGGGGAGGCACGCGTCGACGCAGCGCGCACCGCCTCCCCGGAGGAGAGAAGCACCCCCCACGGTGCGCCGCGCGCGATGCGAAGCCCAGCCGAAGGTGACGGCAATTCTCCGTCCGCTGACGTAGGTCGCCAGCTTCGGTACCGTGCTTTCTGTACACGCTGCGTTCACAGGCTCAACGCGAAGCGAGCACGGAAGCTCCTTCGGCTCGGGGACACAACATAAGAACAGACAGCTAAGGAAGGTAGCAGTATAGGTTATTTCATTGGAATCAGATTCATTTTCTGTCACGATGACTGAACCTCTGCGTGTCGTCCGACCTCATTGCAGGCGAACGCCAAAAGCCAGCGGGCATCTACATCACCAGTGCTACGCTCGTACAAACCAATATACGAAATAGTCCGGAACTCAATGCGCCGCTGACGCAGAGCCGCACAGTTCTAGCTCTAATGATGATCAAGTGATGGAGCTACCGACAAGAGAGGCAGTGGGGGGTCGGCAATGCCGTTTTCGCAAAACATCGCCGTACGCGACGGGACAAACATAAGGCGGCAGACGCCTGCTAACCGGCATTTACCTTTGTAGAGCCTCCGCTCGGCAAAGTCGTCGTTGGCAGCAACGCTCAAGCGACGGCAGCCGCCCAGGCTCTTTAACGTCATTTCCCGGCCCTTTCTGTCCCAACGCGCAGATGCAACGGCCCGCGACGCTTACCTGCACGAGAGAAAGACAAACACATGTATCAGTGACGTCCTATACACGGGTGAATGGCAAAGCGTGTGTGCATAATTGAGAGAGACAAGCCTCACAGCACAAGCTAGGGTCTCATGAAAAACGCAAGGAACACGTGTAGAACGTACAAAATCAAGCAAGTATGTCAGCGCATTCTGTCATCCGAGCGAAGGAGATGGAAGCGCTGATCACGAACATGCAGCTGCACGCACGCGCGGACGAGCGTGTGACATATAGAGCTGATAAAACATGCTGACGCGACCGCTCAGATGTTTATATTTGCAAGTTGCAGCAGATGCGAAAGGTGACGGCGCAGAAGGAAACGCATGCAAAGAAGTGCAAAGGACATTGCGAAATCAAAATTTTTGCCTAGACAAGAACAGCGCCTGGCTGTTGTTACTATGTTGCTATTTAGTGACGCTCCGCGACTGTTGGAATGCCAGCGACAAGAGACAATATAACCTTCGCTCACCAATTCCGCCATACCGTATAAATAATTTTTCCTGTTCGTATCCTACGACAATGAATTTTCTAGTGGGCTCACGTGTGATTACGACACCCGAAATAACTTGATCAGTGTGTCATAAGAAACTCGCCGCCAACAAAGAAAAAGAAAACACACAAAGACAAGATAAGAAAAAAAAAAAAAAGACAGGAGGAAGAACGAGCACTAAACTTTAAGAACACATCCGCTACCACTAAAAGGTTCATTGATCAATGCAAGCGACTACTCCCGCATTCACAAAACGTATATAAGTTCAGCGCCATCCGCGGTTTGCCATTGTCGCAGCGATCGTATATATAGCTTGTTACCACGCCTATCGCTATCCTCCGTGGCTGGCGCCAGCCAATCAGGAACTTCTATCGTGCATGGCAATTTTTGTAAACACTGGCCTGGGACCTCACCCCATTTTTTAAAAGTGTCGCTTTTAAGCCCAGTATTCCCAACATTTTTCTTATGTCACATCTGCGACTGTGCCGTGCACGAACACCGGTCCGAGCTGATACGCTTTTCGTCGTCTATCCAGCTTCGTGATCTGAATCTCATCATGCCGTCACGTCTTTTATGCCGACCTATAGTGGCCGAAGTTCTCTTATAGCTTGGGCGACTAGGCCATGTGCTCGTGATGCCGTAGTGGCCGTTGTATCGCAGTCATTCCAGCTTTGTCATTCGACTCTCTTCACGCTGTCGTCCAGACATCATTTTTGTCGTACAGACTTCGTACGTATTTTTGTCGTCACCCCATTGTCTTCATAACGCTGTTATGCCATCGTCGTCAGCTATGTCACCGTCATACAGTCGTCGTGATGCATTCGTTGTCATACCGTCGACGTGATGCCGTCGTGGTCGTTACATCGTCGTCATTCTATAACTTCGGCGTGACCACTGCACAATGACCACTGCAGGTGTTAAATAAAGCGACTTCGGGAATACGGCGTGTCGCTCCATTGCTCGAATGCTAATCGCATTATATATACCATCGACAGTCATATGAATTATGACGTAATTTCTTTTTATATATCTAGTTCAAGCCTTTCATAAGAAGGCCTCGGATTTCCATGCTGGTCTCAATACCTTAATGTTGCAGTATGGTCTGTAACACGGTTTATCACAAGGAAACAACAACTGAGACTTGAACTAGCCGCTTGAAGAGGCCCGAAAGCTCAGGCGCTTTCACGTTTACATAACTTGGGCTCGCGTGATAGCACGCACATGCGCACACGCCGGCACGCAGTCTCTCCCTCTCTCTCTCTCTCTCTGCCCCTTACGCACGAATACATGGACGGACGGAGATAAACGACACATACTGGGATAATCCTTAACAGAGTAGGATAAGAGGGAAATGAGATGCGGATGCACCTCCCAGGTAAAGCACTATACTACCGGCACCCTCATTCTAGCTAGCATACAGCATAACGCACAAGCCTCGAGCGCCGTGCGCTCGTTCGCTGCAAAGAACGACGCCATATATATGAGGCGCAGCTGTTTCGCCTTCTATACTGCAACGGGATGCGATATATGATGAGGGCAGGGAATACGCGCAATGCAACAGAGGCCTGAAAGTATTTTCCTCGAAGCAAACGAAGTATAACATAGACACCGATCAAGAAGAAGAAGAGGTGGGGAGACAAAGTGGCCTCTTTGTGCGGAACACTCGAGAGACGGTGAGAGGAGGATGGAAAGGAGAATAGGCTCGAAAACGCAGAAGGAAAACAAAGCGCAAGTTGCTTCTTTTAAACAGACATTTTAGACAGCTGAACGCCGCATATTCGCTGCAGAACGTGGAAGAGAACGGGACCCTTCGGTGCGGACTCTTTCACCGCTATAAGAAAAAAAAAAAAAAAAAGACTACGTCAAATGCGGGAGAAAACAAATACGAGAACCAAACTGGCAAGGGGGAAGGAAGAGGACGGCCGCGTGTGAATACGAAAGATGAGAAACGCTCCGTATGAAGACATCAGGAGAAAATCCAGAGAAGGGAGTAGTGAGTGGACCTCAATCTCTATTGTTCCTCGCGTCAATTGTGGCCGCCCCGGCCAGCCATCAGCATATCGGAATACGAACAGAGGCACAAACGGCACATAAGGAAAGGATGGACGCGAGAGAAGCCGCGGGCTGTGTCGGACCAGCCGGCCAGCCACGCGCATATATACAGTCATCTGCGTAAACACCACGGCCACGAAAGCGCATATATCGCGCGGAATTGCCAATTCCGCCTCGGCAGCGGCGGCGCTGCATGCTGCATCGCGTCGGCCGCTTGGACATGCATCGTGGCTGGCCGCAGCCAGCAGCCTGCACACTGTGTGCGCGCAATTTTGCGGCGCCGGCAAAAAAGAAAAAAAAAAAAATGGAAGAGACGGCCGTGCGGGGGCCTCGCGGCTGCCACGGACAAAGAGCGGCCGATATATCTATTCCAGACCGCGGCCTCGCGCGAGCACGAACGCTGAATATGATAACGAAAATGAAATACCCGGGCTTGGGGGAGGAGGGATAAGAGATAGGAATGATGTTTTTTATTATTATTATTATTTCCTTCATACACGCAGAGCGGCATTGGAAAGCAGCTTCGGGACGAAACGCCAGAGCGCGCATCCCGAAAGCAAACGCGAAACAAAGAGCGCGCGGCACCCATATTTAAAAGTCTGCCGCGGTCAGCCGCGATGCGCGCCTGTCTTCTTAACGTATTCATCGAGCCCGCAAGTGTATGCGGCAAACGGGCCGTAATAAGAAATATACAAGAAAGGCGCCGGACTCCGAGGGCCTCCGGCGCGCGACGGATAGCTGCAAATTTGAAAGTGGCCGCGCGGTCAAGAAGATAAAGGTCTCGCAAAGGAGGAAGCGTGGCCGTTTATATACGCGCTATGGAGTTTCGCGTTATTTCATTTTTATTTACTTTTTTTTTTCACGTTTGCCGAAGGAGGATGCGGCGCAAGTGGTTCGGCGCTGCATAACGAAATCCCATATATACGCCGCCCAGTCCACAGCCGCGGAGACAAACGCGTCGCCGACGAGACAAAGAGCGCGTAAGCGGAGACGCCGCGCATAACGGAACCGAGACACGTACACAGGGGCGCGAAAAATATGACGCACTCGCTCGCTCGTCTCTTCCGCGCCAGCGGAAAAAAAAAAAAAAAAAAAAGACACACACACACGAGGCGGTTGAGCTCCGTAACTGAACGGCAAACTTAAACCAACGACAAACTAAGTAATGATATGTTCGGCTGCGCACTGGTTTCGACAAATTAAACGTCCTGCGTCAAAGTGCAATTAATCGCGCCTTCAGGTTATGTAATATCAGGACCATAATCACGTGCACACACGTTCTGTGATTTTCAGAACAGCGCAATTTCCAGCGTTGTGCCCAAGATTATAGACGGAATGCGGATAGCTTTAGCCGTCCTGCGAAATGTCGCTGACAACAGAAGTATTATTATTATTATTATTATTATTATTATTATTATTATTATTATTATTATTATTATTTGGTTTGTACACATATACAGTCAAGGACACGAATGAATTAGGGAGGGAGCAAGCTGATAACTACCACCGAGAGGGGCACAACGCCGGCCTATTCTTTCGGGAGGAGGAAATCGAGGAAATGAAAAGATGAGGAAAGGTAACTCTGCTGAATAAACAATACACATCATACCGCAACTATAATATTAGGAAAAGAGACAATATCATTTTGAAAAGCAGCCAACACGGCGCAGAAAATAAAAATAAAAAGCATATCACATTTTTATAACAATTAGAAGAATGTCACGTGTTCATCTACATTAAAAAGATGAGAACGTAAGAGAAGTCATCTACACTAAAGAACTGTGGCTCCAATCCACGCTGTGAAGGTGGTTGGACAGCGAAGCTGTAAACGATACCCACAACGATGACCCATTATGACGTCACTTGAATTGACACATGTGGCTCTACAAAGAGCGAAACCAAAGACAAGTGAAATGTGCTTAACCACACCCTTTATTACTTCACAACGACATTATATTCACGCTGTTCTTCCGGCGTCTTTACTTTCCGTGGTCTACCCATGGTAGCCTGGAAGGAACTGAATGAGTTGCTAGACCGTGGTGACGTCACTACGTGACTTCTGTGCTGTTGGGTAGTTTTCCACTCGGAGTAGCTTACGCAACCGTAATCTTTACCGGGAAACACACGGGGGAGAAGGAACGCTGTAAACGACGCCCAAAACGATTACCCATTGTCACGTCACTTGAATTCACACACGTGGCCCTACAAAGACTGAAACCAGAGACACTGGTTTCACGAGGGTTTCGAATGACGTCAATCCCTTTCGAAGCAGCTGCAAACCTAATCTTTACCGGAACGCGTCGAAGGGTGTTTCCATTCACACACACGCCTTATCATCATTCACACGCGCCTTATCATCCAACATGTGGTTTAGGTGCGTGTCTTACGGTTTTTCTTTTGAAAACGAGTGCTGAGCTGTATGCATGCCCGATTTCAAATGAGATATGCTGTTTGTATTCAATTTTTAGCCTGGCGTTTTTTGCTTCCGCCGGCGTAAACAGCTTCGCTGTAAAAGATGCTAAAAAGATGAGAACGTAAGCGAACTGGGTTTGAAACTTCCGGGCCCACATTCACAAAACATTTCGTCCGTAAGTGTTATTTGTCGACGGTAATCCGCCTTCGCTAATTATATGTCCAGCATCAGGATTGGCTATAATTTTACAATCCTAGCGTAACATAGTTTTACGAATACGGACCCTGGCTATCGAAGCATAACCGATAATAAACCCATGACGAAAGGAAAAAAAAAGAGTACAAAGATCAGAAGAAAAAAAAATGCAGGACAGGACACTTCTGCAGTACAATGGCAGCACGACAAGCATTCTGAAGCCAAATTCGGCGAGCGCACGGTGTTTGATCGCTAAATAGAAATCTGCATTACAATGTTTTTATTGGTGCTGACAAATATGAGGGGACCACTCAAAGAAAGAGAAAGATAAAAATTCGACTTTTAAAAATGGCACTTCTCACGAGAGCCGATGAGTATACCGTTCGGCCGATATGTCAATTCCTTGTCTTTGTTATTTCTCATCGAGCTTATTGGGCCAGTATGGACGATAAAAGTGACATTATGCAAGGCAGAGCACACGAAATGCGATATGTGTGGGCGGCATAAAAATGCCAGGAAGCCAGAGGTCTACGCAAACTAGTACTGAGAAACGCGAAAATCGATACCCCGTATGCATATTCGCAAAAAGAAAATAAATAAATAAAATTAAAAGATCACAATTTCTGCATGCCTTGGATCTTTCGGGAGTTCAATGATGTAGCAGTTGGAGCTGCGTTGCACACGTCGTGCCTTTAGCGACTACGTCAGCGGTGCTTGATTTGCAATTACTTAGTTTTTCAGCGCTTTTCTACCATTCCAGATTTTACCACGGAGTGGGTTAGCGTAAAGGTATGAAGGCTTAAGAGGAAACTTTAGCTCGGGAGCTCAAATACACGGGAACTAAGAAATGCTTTTTCTCGCTGCATAAATTTTGATGAGTTGTTTTGCATCCAAAGGAAGTTCAAATCTAGTAACTGTAGCAAGTGGGTTTTCAAGTATATGCCTTCAATATTTTTAGACAAACTTTGAATAATTCCAAGAATAAAAAGAAATCATGTATCAAGTCTATAACTCTGAAACTCAGCAATAAAAAACGATATCACGTAAACAACGCCTAATAATAAACATAAGCGGACAAAATTGATGCGTTATACATTGCTCTAAAATATATCACTAATTTGTGAGTAAGACTTTTGCAAAACCCTCGCTAACATTCTAACAATGTCATGCATGCTGTATATTCATACATCACATTTGTCCACCTCATGTGCTGTAAATTATGCAGCTTACAGAAATGCTATATCTACACTCTTAATCATGTCCTGCGCAAAGTGCTAGCGTAAGGAAGCCAGGAAGTCGGATAAATAATGTAGCGCTTTTATCAACGGTTTTTGTTTAGCAGGCCCAACCCATATGCAGTGCCATCCGTAGCCGTCCTGCGGCGTAAGCGGCCCATCTCATAGGCGGAACTCGATGTAGCCCGGAGATTTTAGGTCTGGCGTCCAGGCTAGTTACAAGGCCGGCTATAGCGATTTTGGCAATATATAAACGGCCTGCGGAATGAGTGGCCTTCCTGTGTCCTGGCTATAGGCGGTCTCTAACTAAAGCGTCGTCTTTATTACAGTTCCTGGTTGTCCTACTGGACATTTGGAGTGTACACGTGTTATCACATACACAATCGATATACACGCTAACCACTACACCACGCCACGCTACGGCATAGAATGAAAAAAGAACGGGGTTATACGTAGGCACCGTTGGGTCGCGGCAAGTTCTCACACATGCATTAGTGTAGAAGGAATCCTTATATTGCACGCCAGCCTTTACTGATACGCCTGCATGCATTTAGCATCTTTCATGACCTTCATGAAAATATGTAGGAAGTCTGTCAAGTTATTGCTGGGAGCGTGCCTCAAGCGAATTCGCGTGCATGGTGAAAAATACAAATGTTATATACATAGACTGTGCACAGGCACCTCGGTGACATTTGAACAACCTTTATGTTGACATTTTGGGGGTGTTGCTAGTCTAATATTTACTCAAGTGACATGTTGCCGGCCATGCAGTATATATATATATATATATATATATATATATATATATATATATATATATAGAGAGAGAGAGAGAGAGAGAGAGAGAATATTTAAATATTTATATCAATGCATCATATTTAGACTTTATCGGAGGAGCTGACGAAAATTACTGCTAACATAGTACCAGCGTTATATGTATACACGTTAGCCGCGGGCCGCCGTGCCAGGGGCAGTTTTGATCGCGAACGGCAAGATTCGCTTGCCATATAGGCATGGGCTCGGGAGCCATTTCTGCGGCAGCCGCACAATGACGAGGCCAATTACCGACGGAGAAGTGGCCATGTTGTATATAGCGTCGCTGGCAGCTTCACCGCCGATGGTCGCCGGGCCGGGCGTCGATAACGTCACTTCACCCTTTCCGGATCATTTAGAAGCATGTATAGCCGACGGCGCTACAGAACTAATCGCGGACGCTCACAAACCGCGATGTTACCATTGTTGGCGCTTGACTCTCTACTCGCAATGATTCCACAGTAAGAAAAAAAAAAATACGCTGATATTCGTGGCGCTGTCGGCTACGATGCGAGCACGGCCGAGCAGCTGCGCCGTTCGGCCACGGTAAGGAACGGTAACGGGCAGCGTTATCAAGGTCTGTTATGTGGGCCCGTTGACCTCGGAAACTTTCAACGTCGCAAATATAGATTTTCTAAGACCTCTACCTTACCATATAAGGTCTGTCTCTCTCGCTGTCACTTTCAGTGACATTTGCATTTAGTGACCGTTTGCGCGGATCTGGTTGAATATGTTGACATGAATGATTTAACCGACTGTGTTTCTCTGATGCATTCGCAGTATTCTTGCGCATAATTAACGTGCCGGAGAATAGCAGCAGCCGGCGCAGCCTACACGGGCCGGATGCTTTTGGCATATGGCACGGCTCAAACCACGTTAACTAGTTAGTATTTTAGCATACGTTCATAACCGATTAGTTCGTTTTTATAACTGATACCTATGCTGGCAACACTATAGCATCCCGTCGATCAAATCGACTCCTGGTCCCCCACACTTGGTAGCGAGAAGAATTTCGCGTCTTTCACTTTTTCACAAGATTTTTGTTTCGTAATGAAACATTCTGTGATGGGGTTTAATGCGCAACCTATTTACTTTTAATCTCATGTTGAACTCACAAATAATGTAGCCATTCTTTTTTGCGGAACTAATCTGTTTTTACATGTATTTATTAATTTTTTCCTTTTCTTATTTCTCTCTCTGTTTCTTTCTTTTTTTTTTTTGCCGTAGACAAGTTGAGCTTAGAATGACCTTCCCCCCTCCATTGGTGCCATAGAAGAGTACGCAAGTACCCATTCAAGCACGCAATCACTGACCACTTCATGAAGTAGCTGCAACTATAGTTGTTTTCTCTCTTTTACTTCATATGTTGTTTGTCTTTACAAATGCTTTGTACCTACCCCCTCTGTAACACCCCATGGGTTTGGAGAGTATTACAAAATAAATAAATAAATAAATAAATAAATAAATAAATAAATAAATAAATAAATAAATAAATAAATAAATAAATAAATAAATAAATAAATAAAAAGAAGAACACAGCTAATAAAAATAATAATGTGGCTAGCGTTTGTTGCAACATGCTCGAACACGATGTTGGCAGTGCTGCTATAGACTCAACTACACTAACCCCAAAATATGCAGCATAACATTTGGGAAAAAAGAAAGAAAACACTCGCGGAGTGCACACGGAATTACAAACGGTTAATACAACCGTCTGCCACCACTTCGACCTTTTTAGCACAATAAATTTACATACAGTGCACAGGTACTTGGAGTGACATTACCAACAATTTACATTTCACAAAACCGTGTTTAGCATATGGAAGACCGCAGCCATCATCGATGCTTCGGTACGACGAAATAGTGTCAGCAATGCATGAGAAAGTATACAATTCTGCTCACGTCAGTCACGCGGGCAAAGCAAATGATGTGCCGAAATTCGCCAATGTATCGACAGGCGTAACAAGCTTTTGTAAATACGGGCCCAGCAGGGGGCCGAATGCACACACACACACACACACACACACACACACACACACACACACACACACACACACACACACACACACACACACACACACACACACACACACACACACACACACACACACACACACACACACACACACACAAAGATTTCGTTTGTAAGTTTTGCTTGTTTTTGTTCGCGGCCGTCTTCGACATCCCGATTGTATGACATCTGCTCTTAGGAACTGTTCTAGTGTAAAAACTTCTTAATTTGAATACGTGGGCTCAGGAACGCTACGGACTTGGCAAGACGTCGAGGCAGCCATAGAGAGATCGGCATTTTATGCCCCAACTACCTAACTGCCGGCGCCGCATGCTGCTAAAGTGGATCGAGCGCCACAAAAACAACGCACGCGCACTAAAACGAGGAAAGAGGGAAAGGGAAAGGCGGAGACAACTGAAGGCAAGGGTTGTGACCGTATACGTCATCGGCAGCGGCGGCTGCGTGGAAGTGCATGTGAAAGGCGGTGCCCAACGCCTTTTCTCGAGCTGCGCGAACAGCGAGCACGAGCGGGGCGCTTCAGCGTTTGCAGAATGGCGGAGCACGCAGCGGCGCCCCGAAGGGGTTGCGCCGGCGCTCCATTCGGCGCGCGACGTGCCGCCCGCGTATGCTAATGGCCGGGGCCACGCGAACCCATTGAGCTCAGAACCCGGCGCGGATGCAAATGAGACCAGAGCTTGCGCGCACACGCCACAGCCTCCGCCGCCGCAGGCGATGGAGGCGGAGATGGGTGGTCGGCTCTTGCAGCCACTAGCGTCGTGGCTCCGGACACGAAGCGCCAGCGGCTATGGACCGTTTCTGCGTTTACAAACAGAGCTGCCCAAAAATTTCCGGTCGAGTGCTCTGCAACAGCAAAATTTTACAACAGCCTATAACTTATAGATCTCTCCTTCTGGCACCAGTTTTGCTGCGGAGTAAGAATTTTTTTTTATAAGCGAGTTTTACTGCTAAGTACAACTAGAGAGCTACATACGTGAGCTCGACGAATGGGGCACTTTCCTTATATTTGAACGCATCAAGAACATCTGCCTATAGTATATTATGAGACAAAATACTTCTTTTTCCTTGACTAACTTGACTGTCAGAAACACATGACTGGAAGTTTTCTGGGCTCACGGATGCACTGCTGCCACAGTGCGGATAAACGGGTCTAGGTTATAGTCTCAGCCGACACTCGCACACACCACGATTCGAACTGAGACTTCCCAACAAGGATTCCTGCTCACCGAAAAAGCTACCTACTGACTGTTATATACCTGCTAAGGGGTAAAACAACAGATCTAATCATAGGCTACCCACCGGAAGCACCACACGAAACGCACCTTGCATAGTCCTAAACTCGCTTTCGCGTTACATTATCACAACGAAAGCGAACGACGTTCCGTGTACTGCTGGAGACAATGTTGGTGGGATCTCCAGCTTATAGAGACGAAATGGCTTGTTTTACAGCGTGAGCTGTTATGGCTCATTCCAATAGCCGTTTCGGTTCGCGATGGTGTTCGCCGCAGTCGCCGCCACTGCCGCCGGCGGCCGGTGTCCGTAACCGCTATCACCGTAAATGCGAATAAACGTACCCGGTTCCCACCGGTATGGAACCCGAGCCCGCTGCGTGGGAGTCAGATACTCTACCACTGAGCCACGCAAGCGCTTGCTGTCAGACAGCGGGAAAATGTCCTATAAACGCGCCCTAGGCAGGCGCGCCGGCGCAGACGACGAGATGCGATTCAGACTATGCGCGCAATCAACGCGATCCCGAGCCTCCACCATTATGGTGGCGCCATCTAGTTAAAGTACCTGCAAACGCAGCGTGCCCGACATTTAAGTTACATATATAGAAGTTGCATGCTACATGTAACTGGACCTGGTTAACTCAAGCAGGCTAGGTGACTATTTGTCACCAGCCCGTTTTGAATATTTCAAATAAACAATCACGATCATCATCAACAACAACGTACCGTGCCACGGGTCAAGGGATGTGAGATGTGCGCCACGTATTCTGGAATGGATACCTCTTCGGTATACGTTATGGCGTCTCCTCGCAAGGTACGAACCGCTGCTGAAGAAGCGAATCGTAGAGCTACGTGCGCGGCTACAACCAGGCATCATCGGGCTCAGCATACTGCTGTGCAGAGAGCATTACAAGCCGCAGCTCGCCGTCGACGCCGCGCGGACAGTCCATATTGTTCTCGTCAAAACGAGGTGAAGAGACTTTGCCGCACCCTGTTGTGCGTGGTGCCGAAATTGGAGCCACTTTTGAGCCGCTCCACCAGCTTACGCTGTGACTCAGGCTGCGTGTGCCGCGCAGGCCTGTGACTTTTTACAGCAGAATGGGCTCTACTTCCCAAGGACCCAATATACCGTCCTTTGCCGTTTCCTTAAAAAGCAATTTCAAAGTCTACATATGAGATACATCTTTTCTCATTTGAGCTCCCTTTTCTCACTCGTTCAAGGCATTCGCTTAATTGACAAGCTCTATAGCCTATTTCCATCAACACCTTCATTTTTGTCTCACCGGTACATAGGAATCATACATTTCTTGCCTTCATTTTCATTCTTGCCGCCCTGCTCCTCTTTTGGCTTTTCTGTTTCCCAGTAAAGAACCTTCTCTCTCACTCTAGCTGCCCCTTATAATGATCTACCAAGAAGCGTTACGCGGGATTAAGCAGCGACAATTCACATTTGGAAACTATGACCGAATTCAGGGTCCTTATTCATAAAAATGTTCTTCCGCTAGAGTTGCTCGTAAAAGCAGATCCCGGTCAATCGTAATGTTGGAGATATTAGCGAATACGGGCGGACAATCGAAAAAAGCCCTTACGAGCGAAAATCTTTGCTCATTCAGCCACAGAGCCGTTTTCGTTAATAAGAACTCTACGACATTGGTCCTGAGATATCGCCTTTATTCACCCCTTCTCACAAACGAACGATTTCGTGAATGATTGACTATAGAAGTTTTCCAGAACCGCGCTATAATAGGTATTTTCGTTCGCGCAGGATCATGGACGCTCATATCGAATGATTTCACTCGTTTCTGCTGACTACATTCGATGCAGGCACCACTTTCCCGTGTGCGTTCAAAACGGGCCACGCGCAGTACGAGAAACAAGCACAAATAAGGCGTCGTTGTCACGTGGATTAGATGATTTTCAAGAAGCCTCTAAGCTTCAACGCACAACACCGAAACACGTATGCGAGCACGTGCGCATGCGTGTAGAAGTATAGAATGCGCGGTTTTCAAGCGAGTCGCAGCCGCGCTGCAGACAACGCCAGCCCGAAGAGACCGCAAAACATGTTACTCTCAGGACAGCCTCCGGGCGTGCAGACAGCCGGCGCCCGCGCGATCGAGATTACTCAAGCAACGGGGAGAAAAACAAACAAACAAATCAAACAGGAAATATAGCGCTTAAAAACGCCACCCGCGTTCCATCCAGCCACTCTTAACATCCGTACCTCGGGGCTAGACGGGCGAAAAAATGCGCCGGCTTGAATTTGATGCCTTGCGCGTATACACCGAGCCGAGGCAGTCAAATCTCGGAGAGCTCCGCCGAAAACGTTACGGCTCGTTGGCGCTACCGCCGATATTTTGCCTTTCTTCGTGCCGAGGTGTAAATTCCTCCCGCACCCCGCGGCTCAGGTGCTGCCGCAGTCTCGCGTGAGTAACACTCACGGGAATTCCCGGGCGAACTGAGTACGAACCACTTTGATGGCTCTTTAGTGATGCCTCCATGCCATGGCTAATCTGATTAACCTCTCTGCCTTTCAACCCTCTGTGTTTTTCCTTCCTTTCTTCCTTCCATGTCAGGCATGCGAGTGTGTGGAACGGGCCATGTTGCATATCTGTGCGCTAAAGACTGCCTCGGCATGCGGACGGTGTTGCGAACGCTGTGAGCTCGAATGAGATAGCTATAACTATATTGCTATTGATTTTTAAGTGCGGCGACTCCATATATACTGAACAGGGGCGAGAAAATGGCAGACAACTCAATCGGTTTAAGCAACGAGTAACAACCTTTGTAAACTCTTGAAAATAAAGATATGTTAAGACGACTGGAGCGAAATATCAGCGTGTTGTTCAGCATTTCACCCAAATCATTTTAAGATGCTAGACTGCGATGACGATGGAACCCTTTTCTTAAACGCCAAGGACACACTAAACAAGACAAGGCAGCACAGCCGAAAACCCAGCACTGCTTGCTGATCGATAACCATGGTGTACATATGTGTTTTCTGTCCTGTAAAAAACTCCTCTAAAACTGTCTTCCCTGTCCACATTCATATAGTTACCGATTCGCACGCAGCTCGCATTCAATGGCCGCTATAAGAAACTGCACGCTGGAAGACGCGGCACGCACACTTAGGCGATCAATGGCAACCACACGATACAAAGGCATTCTGGAATCGAAGTCAGACAGCAATGAGGCCATCATCATCGCCAGTTGAACGGCGACAAACACGGCACACGGCAGGCGCTGTTGTTGGCGCGCTACTGTGTTGCTGCTGGCGGGGCAAGAAAGCCAAAGCGACCCGGTTGTCTCGGCGAGGCGGCGCGCCTTTTGCGATTCAGAAATACTGCGGGCGCCGCCGCCGCCGCAAAACGCGGATACACGGACACAAAAAACACGCAAACAGGCGGGCGAACGCGAGCGCGCGCGCCCGGTTCGGTGCCCGGCGCATTCGTATACAGCTCTCCTCGGCGGCAGCCGCGCGGTAATCGGTCGCTCGGGGTCAGGAGAGGGGGGTTAGGGCACCCCGTCCAAAGCGAGCTAGGCGCCGCCAGCGGAGAGGGCGAAAGGCCCACACAAATGGAAACCAACCTTTCCTTCGGGGCCCTCTCCGCAATTTCCAGTTTCAGCTCCGTTCTAGATGTATATGCGGCGCCAACACCGAAGTATAAAGAAGCAATAACAAAGAATAAAGAAAAGAAAAATCACACTGCGGTAGCACAACCACGCTGCTGCAGTTGATGTTAAAGTCTATAGCGGCTGGCCACAACGCGAAAGCATTCAGTAAACTTGAGCTCTAGTTCACTGCAGCAAAAATACGAAATGACGCATTTACGGCGCCCACTATATGTGTGCTGCTATATATATACTATCTGACCCAGAGTTAGTTACCTTCGGTTTCCTCGCCCTTATACGCGGATGTGCACTATACGCGCACGAAGCAAATGATATACGTATATGTATACTCTCCGACGATGCGGTATCACGCACTAAATAAAATGCGCGGGGCCTCGCTTTGTAACCCAAAGCTTCGTATACCGAAAGTCAATGCGGGCAAGCTGTGAGTGCTAAAGCTGCACTGCACAAAGCGAAGACAACTTGGGACCTGATTATAACCGTACAGCTTATCACAAACGCACGCATACGAGCCAACCTCGCCGACAGCCCACCACGCACTGACGCGCGGGCCCACGCATGGCGCGCTAACAGCAATGCACGTCGCCACCGGCACGGTCGCGCATATCTGCGCAACCGGCGCATCCATCACCGCACGGGCGCAATGGTCGGCGCGGACTACGCTTCCGCGCGGTCAGAGCGGAAGGCCCCGGTTTAATTATGAAAACGACCGCTGCGTGGCCCGGCGAGCCCTGCTGAATAAACCCGAGGCAGCAACGGGGTAAGACGGGGACGACACCACGCGGGTGGCCGCCGGCGATTCCCGGCCGACCAGCGTCGCTGCCTGATAAATCGGCGCCGGCGTCCATCACGAGCCCACGCGCGCTTGCGCGCGCGTCCTGGCGCCACGCGAGGAAGACGGATGACCAGCACGGTCTCGGTCGCCCTCCTCCCCCTCGTGCTGCGCGCGCACCGCGGACGTCGGCGGCGCTCTGCATGTTATACCCGGTGAAGCCTCCCGTACACGCGCTATATTTATATATATACACACGGCGCCACCGCCGACGACGTCAACTCGTCCGGCCCCGTTGTCGCAACGTCGCTGTCCCCAAAGATCGCAAGACGCGAGCCGAATACAGTCTCCTATACCTCTCTGTCTTTTCTGAGTTAAGCTTTATGCGACCTTTCAGTTCTTCATTTGTGTGCGCCCGTGAGGAAACGTATACGGAGCACAGGCTCGCCAAATAAATTGAATTGCTACATGAATCAGGCACACAAACCAAAATCGACAAGTGCATCTGGAAAGTCCGCAATGACAAGTTTGAACTGCAGTCCTCAATATTAAGTTATACATGACCAGCCGGAGAAGAAAATAGCCTTTAACGCGGAATCCCTCACCCGTGTAAGTTTGCTCAGAGGAATACGTCAACGCGTCATAAATATAATAATAATAATAATAATAATAATAATAATAATAATAATAATAATAATAATAATAATAATAATAATAATAATAATAATAATAATGAAGGCAAAGGTCGTCACCACCATCTTCGATAGCGTCATGTCGTGATGCACCGATAAATAAATAAATAAATAAATAAATAAATAAATAAATAAATAAATAAATAAATAAATAAATAAGGCTTCCACGATTCCTTCGGCTCTGATCTCAATTACTTCGACAGCAGCGGACTGTCATGTGCGGACAGCTCCACCTCCTTAAGGACAGCTTCCTCTTGCGAGGCGCACGACGTCGTCCTGGTCCGTTACAGTAGTGCCCATGGTGTCTTCGTAATACACGTTTACGAGTATCTCCATTCAAAGGGTATGTGAGGGATGAAAAAAAAAAAAGAAAAGGAAAAAGCTTTCAAGAATTATTAGCCGCCAACGCTGCGCTAAGACGTGCACTGGCTAGCGTGTATCTACTCATCCCTATATCCCCTTCCCCCACTGCAGGGTAGCAAACCGAACGTCCGTCTGGTTAACCTTGCTCCCTTTCCTCTCTTCTATTTCTCTCTCTCTCTCTCCTAGTTGCACAATGCCGCAGGTGCTCGAGTTCGAATTTTAGTGGCGATGGTGGCGGGAAAATATTCTTGCCATACGGCGAAGATAAAGTGAGCAACAGTCCTGACAACGACAAGGACAGGATAACATTAGCGACTTGACGATGACGGCCGTCGCAACAGAAGAGACAGTAAAAACAAACGTCGTTTCCAGCTCTCAGTCGACGTAGATGAAAAACATGAAATCGGCGCAAAGATGGCACCGGGTAGTTCCAAGGACCCCACCGTCTCGTACAGTATATATATAGTCGGACAAGCCAACGCTGTTTTAGGAGCGCCCTTATGATTTAACTGAGTCACCCATTAAAGTATTTGATATTTGAAGTTTATTCTCATCAAGTAGCACTTTGCATGGTGCGGGAGAGACAATAGAAAAGGCTGGCATAAATGGCTGGCATCGTGACGGAACCGTACTTGAATGCTACTTCTCATTAACTAGACAAACTTGTTTGCTCAGCAACAGGCCGAGGCGGAACTGCGAGGCGAAATCGGAAATGAAATAGACATTCCTAGTCCTTCACATGCAAAGCAACCTAAATAAAGCGTGCTGAACCCGGTTCCTCGAGCGCGAAGGGAAGCCCACATAGTCTGGCCGAAGCGACAGAACCTCGTACGCAAGCATTGGCCGCGCCGGGCCGAGCGTTGCCCGCGGCGTGCGCCGTATAATCCGGGGCCCGAGGCGACCAAGTCCTGTGCAGGGCGTACATGCATCAAAGAAATCTGCAGCAGGCACTTCGAATGCAAACGGACGCCGCCGCCGGCAGAAAAAGAGGGGAATTCCCCTACCTTTGCCCTCTATACAATGCCACGCTTTTGTAATGTTTTTTTTTAATTAAAATATATATTTACACGTCGTCTCTTTAGGTGGGGACCGCGCCCCTGTGACGTCACCGCAGACAGCCTTCCGACAATGGCTTGCAGCCGAACGGTTCTACCACCAAGAGAGCGAAAAATGGGGATAATAAGCGGCGGAGTGCCATTGAGATGCCTTAGCTCGTATACTACTAATTGCATTGTTCTTGGAATGCGCTTTCCTGTCACGTGTTGAATGCGCGCGACGTGTCGCAAGTTATCGAAGCAGAACGATTTAAAGAACTCTCTTGGTGGCATGTGCCACCACCCCGATTCAAAGGGGATGATCGTATCATCATCATTATCTATACCATGCGCTGAGAAAAAAGAAAGATCTTGCAGACTTGGAGGCAAACTATACCGACAACGAATTCTATGAGAATGACCCTGTGTTTGACATTATAGTGTCGAGCGCTATAAGCCAAGCCAAAGCTGCTTGTCATCGCGCGAGCTTGAGGACTGTCTTCCCACATGTGGGTGCAATTGGAGCTAAACAATGACAACGCGCAATGACAAGTGTTCTTTGCCATTGGCCGGCCGCATTCACTAATAATATGCCAAGCATCAAGCACGTTCCCTATTGCGCGATGCACTGACAGCGAAAATGTTAATCTCGTAGATAAGCCAGAACTTGGAGCTCATAACTTACAGGACACTTGCGACTACACCAGCTTTCATATCACGCAATCAATTTCTAGCAAAATAATGTGAAAGCCACGAACGAAGCGAAACTGGACAATTACAATAACTATTACAGAAATTTCCACCACCTTTTGGCGTTGGAACGTTTCCAGTTGTCGTTACTTCAGTACCGCTTACACACATCAGTGCAATTACCCTAAGCGCCAATAAAGGACACCACGGAGTAACAGCAACGACATGCTAAAAAATTACGATACAATAAAGAAAAGAGGTACTTCGTTCTCGGTAGTTTGCCTCACATTTGACGCATTAACGAAACCGTGGTACATTTACGCGTATGATCCATTTCACTGTTGTGTTTCCTTGATGAACCATCTCCCGAATACTGAACACTTCCAAGGTAGCCAGCATATCCTCTACCTCCACGCTTTCGCCGACACCGGCGTGTCAGCCCGGACAAAAACACGAGTAACCTGGAGATGCGCTGTCCAGGCACAGCCGTACGCGGCGCGTCTCTCGTACTCGGCGTCCACATCGCATGCATAGACGCGAAGGCCTCCCGCCGCCCTGCTACCCCAAAGACAAATCTCTGGGCGATGAGTCAGCCCGGAGGATTAAGGGGGGAGGAGGGGGGGGGGGGGCGAGTGGGACGGCGCGAAGAGAACCGCCGGGGTCCGGCAGCCCGGTCAGCTCGAGCGCTGGCCTCTCGCCGTGCCCGTGGTCCCCCACCGAGGCAGCCGAGCGGCCGGTCGGCTTTCCCCCTCTGGTCCATTAACGGTGCATACACAAGTGGCAGATGGAAAACATCTACTCGCCCGCAGCGCGTTCGGGGTGCACCGTTTCGGCCATCTTGCCTCTCTCTCTCGCCCTTTCACAGCTTTCCCTGCACAATGATCACGTTGCGTCCGTTGTCCGTAACCTGGCCGCCGTGCTGATTCTGCATCTATACCGTCCATAGCACCGCCTTTTCGCATGCAGTGTAACCTCTCCCCTGACGTTGTACCATGCAAAAGAAGATCCGCCCCAGCATCCTCAGAAGCAAGAGCCCATGCGCAAAGTGTATCCGATGGCGCTGCATTCCACTGCAGGCAACAGTGCAATAGCGTTGTTGAGCATCCTACTCTTAAGACAAGCAATGCTCGCACGTTTCTCGCAAGCGAGAAATGCCACGTGAGCGCAAGTCACCATGCGATCACTTTGAGACGAGGAAAAGACTGGAATCTACAACAGCGCTAGTGCCACTTCGAAGCTACGCGCGAAGACGTCCCTCTCCGAAGACAGAGGAGGAGGTTGCGCACGCAAATAGGGGCAAACGTACTGACCATTGCAGTCTGTCGGTACTTTGCTTGCGGCAGAGGGTAGAGCACATACTAACGGAAGCTTAACACACCTACGACACACTTACAACGTCACTTGGTAAAGAATGCTAATCAATAAAATCAATGGTACTGGCAGTGTTACTCTTCTTTTTCTCTTATTTACGACGAACTATTCGCGGTATATAGGAGGACTGCAGCATTGCACCCGAAGAAAACACCAACCTAGGAAACCGTGTCAACCTGATATATACTCAGTCTGCACAACACAGTTTGTCTATGATCACTGTAGTGGAGAAACCATGTTTGAACGCCGTGATACGTTACAGTGACTACGTTGGCGTAACGGATCACACTTCGGCATCGCTCAAGCCTCCATCCCAAAACGCGATTTCATGTGCCACCTTCGATGCAGCGACCATTTAGTATTTGTGCTGAGCGCAGCGCCTTTGCAGAGGCGTCATGTAATGCATACGGACTGGATCAAACTAAATAGAATCAAAGTACATTGCACAATCCTTGCTGTTACTTTACATTTAGGTTATAGATTAGCATGCATCCTATAGTTATACTCTCTTTTCCTCTGAACATGTCGTCTTCCAACGTTGCGCGATCCTTTCGTTCAAATGAATATTCTTTCAAACTTTCGATCAACATAGATACTCAAGAGTACTCGCTGAAAGACAAACTATCGGAAGCGCGCGTGTTTTCTCGAGTCTCGTAATGCGGTCCAAAGTGATGTATAAAAAAAAAGAAACTTGAGGTGGAGTAGACTGCGTGCGACGCACCCGGCACGAAAGTAGAAGTATCCTGGCTACTTATTACCGGAAGATCAGTATGTAGAAATATCTCAAAATCCAGAAGTAAGACTCAATATGAAAAGCGAAGATTAACACGGCCCGACGACGTTGAAGCTGACCGATTTGGAGGACATAGCATAGGGACGAGAAAGCACGCACGAACGCGCCAGTTTGGAGGGCCTCAGGCACAGAAACGTGCGGGCAAATAACGCACAAAAAGATAAAGAAAACGATCGAGAGGAACCGAACAGACATATCCGAGAGATTCAGATGTCCGGGGCGCCAAAGCGATAAAAAGACCTTCACGACCAGAGGCGAGCACAACAACGCCCACAAGCGCCCCGCACTGCTCTCGCGTTGCAAATCTAATAATGACCGCTCGCGGTACGGAACCGGCGATAACAATAACCGAGGTGAAAAAAAAAAAGGAAATAACTAAAGGAAATATAAAAGGAAATACAAAACAAAACTATTCGATAGTTCAGAGACGTTTTTCAAATGCGGGAAATAAAACCCACATACTATACGACGAAATTAAAAAAAAAAAAAACGTAGTATAAAGGAAACGTTCAATAACAGAGTTTCGCGCGGACCGGTCCAGACGCAAACGCAGGCACACACACGGAGCCGCGCACATGCGCGCACGAGCGGCACTTTGAGTGAGTGATACGTCTTCGGCACACTTTTATGTATGCGTGCATGGTGCTCTCGCATCGCATCTCGTTTCTGACAGTCCTGTCTTCCCCCACTTTCATTTTATTTCATTCCGAGCCCGCTGCGCGAATGTCCTGCCACATTCGTTTCCTGCCTCCCACGGCTGAAGCGGTCGCCCACTCTCTTCTCCTTCACAGTTCGATCGCCCCGCTACTGCTTGCTTTCTTCTTTTTTTTTTTATGCTCGAACATTTTTCGCTGGGGTACTTTAATTAGATATTACTCCCGAACGCGCGCCAGCGCGCGCGTGCGGGCTGTATATGCCGCGGACCCTCGCGGCAGTTTACGGTTTTGATTTATGCTCGAATCGTGTGGTCCATCTCCGTGTCGAAATGAGGCAGTCTTTCGCTCCCACTCCATGATCACTTTGCATTTGCTTATTTCCCGGCCTTTATTTCTTTACTGCGGCCTCCGGAGGTTGAATACCGCTGCATCTGCCCGCCCCGGCCCCCTCCCCCTCCCCCCAACCACCGAGGCCTCCCCCACCTTCACGGGCCGCCTTGCAGCCAGCAGTGCACCCGCGGTGGACGAGCAAAATGGACGCGCATACATCTCGTCGCGCGCAGCTGCCCCATGCTGACGTGAGCGCATACGTCACAGAGATCCCTAAGCGAAGCTCTCGGCGCGCTTAAACGAATGGCGGATGATTAAATGCCCAACACGGAGGCTGCACGCTATGAAGTCGCCCCGGCTCGCACTGCAGAGCTATTACTGCGCCCGGCAGCAGAGTAGTTACTTTCGATTAATTTTTTGTTATTTTCTTTCTCCCTCTTAAGCACTGCCTCCCGTTTCAACTTTGTCCAATAGCGCTGCCAAGCGCACAAGCGCGCCTTCCTTAAAAGTGTGACCGAGCGTAGAACTTAGATGCGGGTAGAGCGAACAGTTCAGCCATCAACTGTAGACCCAACAAAGCCAGTCGGCTTTCTAAATGTAATATATATATATATATATATATATATATATATATATATATATATATATTACTCATTCATCACAAGCAGACATGGCCTTTCTGCCGGATTAGAAGTAGACGACAAGACTGCATTTTTTCTAATACTCACTTCGCATCACGACGGAAGACATTACCTAAAACCAACAACAGTATTTGACGTGTTCAATTACTACCGCTATTGCTGTCACTTTCCACGCTATATCTGATCTAGCGCAAATGAAATAATTTCGTTTTCTGTCTTGAGCACTCATTCCCCCTTTCCAAAGTGTCACACTGCTCACGTATTTTAAAGGAATTCTGCCACACCCGAAGAAGCACTCTGCTGCTACTTCCTTCCCCTGGATTCTCAGACGCAAGCTTCGCCACGTCACAGTCGTGTCAGCAGGAAAGCCAGCTTTGATAGCAACTGAACCTCGAACTTATCAACGTAAAAAGGGACGTCATAGTGTTCAACGTCGCGGTGCCCTATCAGTCAGACTTAAAAATTTATAGAAATTACTCATATGGACTGTGCTCATAAGCTTGCACACTCAGCGCAATTTTTGAACCCAGAGAATTGAAAACATCTAGGTCTTCATGGTAAATTCTTAAGCAGTGCTTTCCCGGTAAGCCAACTCTGCAAGCACTACTTTTTTTGCAGATAACACAGCGGCCTTAGAGCAGACAAATTACTCCTCGTCGAACATGTCCCATTTGCTTCAGAGAAAACAGCACATTATTATTTCAAGAACTAAACTTGTTCAAGTTTTAGGCATACATGCCATCAAACCTGATGACAGGCCCAATGCGAACATTGCTTGCAAGAATAACACAACCGCGCGACACTCGCACGGAGGCGTATCGCTTTCTCACCGCGACAACAATGCAGCAAGTTCTTGGCGCTGGATTAACTTTAAGCTAAGCTTACATTAAACAGTTACCACCTCGTGAAATGTGTTAGTGCGAACGCAAGTAGTCAACAGACCGATTACACAAAGAACCGTGCGTGACTGAAGCCTTTATCGAATAGGAGCCGGCGGCAGTTTGAGAGAACGAAAAAAAAAAAAAAAACAGAGCACGGGCATGTCTGCCTAATGCGAGTATGACGGGTGAAAGACGCCTGCGAACTAAAGAGGAACGCTGGCTGGATCGCCGGACCAAATTCGAAAGTCCTCACCAGCGAAAACCACAAGGCCACAAGTAAAATGCATGTAGATAAATTCACTCGCGAAACTACGAAGGTGGATGTGCTCAGTATGTCTTCGCGCTACTGAGCAAGAGTTCAGTGAAGTCAACTGCAAAGGAGGAGGAGGGTGAGGGCGGAAGTAAAGAAATAAAAATAAATAAAAAGCCGTCCTGGCGCTCGTCGCCTGCATAAGTAAGCAACTGAAGAGTTCTTTCTTTACCCAAAGAAATATTTAACGCTGGCCTTGCATGTACATACATACGTTTTCTCCACGTCAGCAACGCGCAGGCACACTTTTTCTACTACTGCGAAAATGCCAAAGCCAAAGCTTCAAGATGCAAATCTCACTTTAAAGATGAAAAACGTGGGAGGAAGCAAGGATCAAGAACTTAGAAGAACTCGCCTGTTATCGAGAAGGTAAATTCTAAAGCTCTTGACATGTCATTTCTTTTTTCCCTCCGCCACCTGCCCTTTTTTTTTTTTTTTTTTTTCGCGCCACAAACAGGAAAGCCTAACTGTCCTCTGAGGGGACGTCTAAATCGATAAAAGTTGACCACAAATGCGCGCTACTCGGAGGGGTCCGCTTTATGCATGCTGAACTTTCCGTTGCTTGCTCGCAGCTCAAGGGAACCTCGGGCGATTTTTAAACACCTCCGCCGCCCAGCAAAGTGCCAAACTATTGGCGCTAAGTGCGAATTTATGCGGGCGGCCAGTTCGGCGGAAACGCAGATATATTCTGCGAAGGCACTAAGGAATGAGAACACAAACGGTAAAGAAGGAAACGGAAGGAGAAAAAAAAAAGAAAACCCGTATTCGAATGTTTCATTTTATCTGCCCATATGCTCAACATAAAAAAAAAAAGAATACATGCAAAATGTTCGGGAGCAGATAAGAATGGGCTGGACAAAGTATAGGACAAAACATACGAAACCAACACGCAAAGAGAATATTGACGAGCACGACACCGCACGCACGCATGTTTAAGTACAAACCCGAGTTAAGAAAAAGAAAGTTGTTTTTCTTTCTTTCTTTCTTTTTTTTTCCCTTTAGCCGCAGGGCTTCCATTATCGCTTCTTTGACTTTCTTAATTTTTCCAGCTGGATCATGTTAATAATAAAAAAAAAGTACTGTAACCTTTCCTTAGAGGTCGAGCGAGTCTCCACGGATATTGTTACAAAGCTACAAGAGACAGGTGGTAAAGTAACATCGGCAAAGTGCAAGCACACAGCCTCTGCAGCCCTTATCACCACTCGGCAAACACCACTCGCTACGCACATAGCGAAGAAGAGTACATATCCCCCATCCAATTTTCATTTCATTTTTCATTTTCATTTCATTTTATTTGGGCATTTTCACAAAATACCCACGAAGGGGGCGAAAGGATAGTGTGTCTCCTGACTAGGCCCACTCTCCGTGAGGCACTTCGGGCAGGTACAGCAGGACAGTGTACAGCATATACAGTAATTTACATACAAAAAAAATGAAGAAACTAGGAATACTATAGCAATTAGAGAAATATAAGATAGAGATGAAAAAAAAAAGCTGTTCCTCAATGTAATTTCGAAAGGCCCGCCTTTTACAGCAGACCAACGAGTCAAAAGAGCAGCGGTGCAGCGGTTGCATAATACCATGCCTACTCGCTGCGCCGTTTCCATCACTGCGCAGGCAGCACTCGCCAACACCGCCGAGTAGCTACGCCTGGGTGAGCAATATTACTGGAGCGACACAGAGACACAAAGTGTTCAGGTATGACAAGCCGAACTACTTGACAGGTATTCAAACACGGCGCGGTAGCAGAACGCAACCTCTTCCTTCGAGCTCGGGGCCACTGCAAGATCATGGGAAGATGGGTCGAGAAGAAAGCCGACGAGGAAACACGGCGTTAACGAGCGAGCTGCTACGCGCACGAACTTGCGGCCTGCCCACGTAAGTCGCGTTAAAGTCACGTGACGCGTACACGAGGGGCTGCCTGGGCGGGAGGCCTGGAAGGGCGCGCGTGCCACGCAACCGTTCCGCTCGATGACTGCGTTTGAACAAGAGGCGCGCACGTTATGTAGCATACAGGCTGGCGAAGGACCCACAAAGCGAGCGCGCGAGGCCCCGCCGGCAAGAACGGGGCAGGCAAATGAAAAGGAGACATGCACGACGCGAGAGCCTATAACGCGCCGCTCGACCGCGAATCACGCAACGCAAATTCGCGACCATTAAGATATGTACACGCACGCGGTCCCTCGGACGCTGTCCGGCAAGCACCAATCAGCTGCGCGCTTTGTGTCCGGCCCGCAATGGCAAGTGGGCGCTTTCCCATGCTCCGTGCGCGCGCTTTGACCGGTCTATTCACTGTGCACTCGCCCGAGGCGGTGCAGGTCTCGCAGCCCCTTCCGTCTTTACCACTATTTTTGTTTCGGCCACTATCAACAATGGCGTAGGTTCTAGACCTTACAATTACGTTGTGAGCTATAGGGCTATTGCACGTGTGCAGCCTTGGGTACTACGCACGCCCTTTAAGGATCGAGAGTCGGAGAACTGCTCCTTATACATCAAACGATATACGCGACAGCAATCGAGACGCGTGCCTCAGTTGTAGACAAGCACTTTCAAGGAATATTTCATTCTATCCAGAATGTCATATATCCATAACTGTTTTCGCTGCCTATAGTGGTGACAAATGCATGCATGCTGAAGTGCGTGAACGTATGCGTGCTTTAAACTTCTCTCCTTCTCATCTTTCAGTCCTTTTCCTCCTTATCCAGTGCAGGGTAGCCCACCGGAGTTATCCTGGTTAATCTCCTTCCCTTTCCCCTTATCAGTTCCATTTCTATTTCTATAGTTCATACGCAAGAGTTGATGCTAGACAATCCTGATGCGAAAATTAGTATTAGCGAAGCCACCCGACCAATGGCACAAAGCACGTATGAACGAGGACATTTCTGAATTCGGCCCATGAGCCCATATTCACAAAACTCTCTTACACTGAATGGTTCGAAAAAAAAAAAAAAAAACACGTCAGCCTATCCTGATGCTAGAGATATTACTAGCGAAGACGACCAGATAAAGGCCAAGAACAATTATACCAACGAAAAGCATTGTGGATTGGGTCTACGTTTACCAGTGTCAGGCATAGAAGAGCTTCGCGCTCTGTTCTGCTCTGCTCAAGCAACGTCGGCGAATCGGAATATGCGACAACGAAGAATCCAATTTAATTTATCAGCGTAGTCACACGTCATTCTGGGAGAAACAACCCATAATTAGCACATCGTTCGCGGAGAGACAGAGATATGCACAGTGGCGCTACTGCGTCGTTGTTCGTAGAGGGGGCTTTTTACCGACCTATACAAGAGGGACGTGGCGATCGTTTTAGAGGCGCTGGCGCGCTCTCTTGACTTCACTGGACCAGCGGGTCGGACGTCGTTTACCGAAACCGCGCAGACCCGAGGTTTCGCAAGCCAACGGTGCACGCGCCAGGTAACACACACGCGTGCTCCAGCAAGAAGCAAGGGCGCAGGGAAACGCCGAAAGCGCAGCAGCGGACGCAGAGAGAAACAAGATGGGAGTGTGGTAGGGGGGTCCCTTGACAGCCGCTGAGCGCACATGCGCGCACACACACACACACACGTGCGGACGCCGGACCGACCGCAAATCGCGTGCCGCGCGCCATATTTCATTCGGCCCTCTGTTATTTGTCCAAGTGGACAGGAAGGCGAGGTTAACGGGGGGAAACCATGTGAAGCTGCGCGCGGGGCCGGACGAAGCACAAACAACGGTATACGCGACGCAGTCACTGTTTCGGTAGGCGGCCGATTTCCTCGCCACTCAAAAAAGCAGCGCATGCTCACGCTATAAGGTTAGGCAGACACGACGCACCCCCTATGACGCCGTACGATCACTTGGTTCAAGAAACAAATATCTGCATTTGTACGACAGAGAGAAGAGGCGCGAGCCGAGCCGCAGGGACGCAACATAATCGAGGTAGCGCAGGGCAGGTGCTTCGAACATGGCCAGGACAGCGCGCCATCTTGTACGTTAATGATCGTCCAAAGACGATGAAAACTACAGTAAACTCTAGACCGAAAGAAAAGTCATGTCCCATTGGGACGCCTCCAAAATAACAAGACTGCGGCACTTGAAACGCAGGCTCGCAATTCCGTAGAAAAAAAAAAAAAATGGGCACAAGGGGATGGGAGGCAAGAAAAGCATTGCTTTATAAGTTCTCAGTACGCAAAAATTACTTCGACCATGGGCAGCAAGTCATTTCCAGCAAAATGCGAACGTATATTCTTAATATACTTTTAAGTGCATGGACACAGAGTTAGGTCATGCAGAGTTTGTGATAAGTAGTCCTGGGGGGGTGCCCGCATGTACGAAGTGACGCACCTGTGCTCTTTACTGTGGACCGAGCTTGAACTGAGGTGTGTGTTTGGCCCTGTCATCCATCAAATACGTGGAACACTCTTACACAAATGGATGAGGGCTACAATGTGTATATTCTGTTCGGTTAGCGGCATGGACAGAATTCAAGTGAACTCTCCATTGCGGTGTTATCTTTATGAGTGTTATTTAGTTATTTATTTGTGTATTAATTAATGAACTATATCATTATTATCATGAATATTGGTTAACTATGAAATTAACAAATTATTGAGGGCGTTAACCGAGAAAGTGTAAGAGTTGAAGATTAACATGCAGAAGACAAAGAAAATGTTCAATGGCCTGGCAAAGGAACAAGAATTTAGGATCGCCAGTCAGCCTCTAAAGTCTGTACAGGAGTACGTTCATGAAGGTATACTGCTCACAGGGGACCCTGATCATGAGAAGGAAACTTACAGAAGAATAAAAATAGGTTGGAGTGCATACGGCAGGCATTACCAAATCCGGACTGAGAGCTTATTACCACTGTCGTTGAAAAGAAAAGTGTACAATCATTGCACTTCTACCGGTGCTAACATATGGGGCAGAAACTTGGAGGTTAACAAAGAAGCTCGAGAACAAGTTAAGGACCGCACAAAGAGCGATGGAACGAAAAATGTTAGGCGTAACGTTTAGAGACAGGATAGCCGATATTTTAGTTGACATTAAGGGTAAAAAAATGGAGCTGGTCAGGCCATGTAATGCGTAGGATGGATAACCGGTGGACCATGAGAGTTACAGAATGGATACCAAGGGAAGGGAAGCGCAGTCGAGGACGGCAGATGGGGTGACGAAATTACGAAATTCGCAGGCGCCAGTTGCAATCAGCTAGCGCGCAATACAGGGTAAATTGGAGATCGCAAGGAGAGGCCTTCGTTCTGCAGTGGACATAAAAATAGGCGAGCATATTGACGATTAATTAATTAGCTTATGTATTTATTAACATAGAGAACTTGAGTTGCTGAGGTAATCTTTACTTCAATCTATCGAAAGCACCCCATGTATAACAGAACAAAACAGAAAGTCTGCTTTCAAATAGACATCAGTGAGTGGAGAACCTGTGCACTGAACAAATAAAGCAGAGTTGTGAAATGCGTGCTGCCTGCTGAAAGCACGAAATCGTGACCACAGTTTCCTGGCAATTAACCAAATGTCCTATAGCGATGCACGAAACAAAAAAAAAAAAGAACTTTCGCTGATCCAGGGAAGGCCTCTGCAATAATCGGCTGATGTATTGTTTCCCAAAAGCTATACTAAGCCGCCGAAATCGCCAGGAATGTTTTACAGTTCGTATTTTCCGCAATTAACTTCCGTGCACGGTAGACGTAGCGTTGAATGATGTGTCGGTAGCCCGTACGTGATAGATCCTCCTGAGCAATAATGATTAAACACTTATGATTGTTACGTGCAAGGCGTGCAATCTGTTTAAAGGCTCCACTATCTAAGTCGGCATAGCGGACGGTCTAAATGTTCCAAAATATAGCGTCTAGAATGCATCTCAAGGGTTGTTCTAGCCACCCCGCAAAAACAAAACAGAAAACACGAATAACAACAACAGTGTTTCTTGTAGTCCAAAAACCAATCACAACCTTCTTGCCACCCCATAACGAAAAAAAAAAAAAGATTACGCTCGGGTAAAAGCGAAGACGAATACGACGTCCCCATTCGGGAAGCACCCGTCCCAGCGAAGAAGTCGCCTGATCCGCTGCCGCAGATCTCAGTGCGACCCTTGCTGCCCCGAGAGAAGGCCTAGGCGTCCCCCCTAATGGGCTACGGGGGATCTCCTTCATCAGCCTTCCGCCCGGCGGCCGCACACTTATCACCGGCCGCGCGCCGGGCCGCGCGATGCCTCGACCTGGACGAATAAATCAGGATATGGCGCAGGCGCCGCGGACGGCCTGTCCGCGGCCAAGCTTCAGCCCCGTGTCTTCCACGAAGGAATCGAGGAGGAGGCCCAGAATGCACTGCCCGGCTCGCGGGCAGAGTCCCAGCAAAGCCGTGGAAGAAGTGTCCTCGCAGAGGGCGCGAGAAGTGCAGGACGGGTTACAAACGAGCTGCCCCGCCGGTCAAAGAAGCTGGCGCCCGGGGACGGCGCTTCTATTTGGCTATGCTAATGCACCACCGCGCGCGCGAAGGGCGAGCCAGCGCCTTGGGCAGAGAGAAGAGGGCTACAGCGGCGCATAGAACGAACGATGGAGCCTCACTCTAGAGGCAGATGAACCAGCGAGGCGGAATCTCTAGAGCCGTCGACCAGACACGCCCCGATCGAGCAGATGCGCGGCGACACCTTCGCAGCACGTCTTCTCGGCCCCTACACACGCAATCCCCTCGTCCCTTTTGTTTCGCGCGGAAACGCGAAAGAAGTGGCGCGAATGCGCGAGCAGCACCTCGCCGAGACACGAGGCTTCTTAGGTCAGGTCGGCGGTCTCCTTCTCGATCGCGCAGCACAGTTAACTTGGGCGCTTATATCACAATGATGAACGCTCGGTGCTTTTCGTTCACGTCAATGCAAAGCTTTTTTTTTTTTTTTTTTCTCGCACTGACCGCCTCGCCGCGATCGTAACTTGCTTCCACACTTTAAAAAAATAAAACATTCTAGGGTCAGCATCCATGTCACAACGTATAAATCAGTTCGCTGAGCTTCACGCTTTAGGCGAGACGGAAGAAACGTACCACTCCCAAGCTTGGCTTTTACTTGTCTTTTTGAGGTGCATTGCGCGCTAGATTTTATGAATTTCTGTTCTCCATGTCTAATGTTGCAGCGATGCATCTGCTTTTCACGTTTAACCGGCACGGCATGCCACTCCTGTCTTATTGAAGCTGAGGAGCAAACATCAGAATGAAAAGAAAGGCCGTTCAGCGACGAAGCAGATCGTGAGGAGCGCCCCAACAAAGAAATACATACGGAAGAAGCGAGAAAGAGTAATGTCTATGCTGTCGACCAGATGGCGCCACGAGACGTCGCGCGCGTTGTGGCGCCATATTTTGAAAAGAATTCGCGGCCGCTGTTGAGAGATTGTTCGGCGAAAACTGTTTAAAATTGCTCCTGTCGGGCGCAATATTGTGTTTCTGTTCGCAAGAATCAATGTCTGGAGGTTTTCATATGCAGGGCACAAAACTGAGAACATTGCAATGCCCATATCGCGCCATATAAAGAACATCGTAGCTATCGTTCCAACATCGATATGGATAACAAAAAGCTAAGTACCGCAAAGAAAAAGGAAATGAAGGACTATGCCTACTGAAAATAAAGCTAAGCATTGTTAATTACTTGGATGTCCACCATCAAAGTCAAAATAATTTTTGTACAGACACCTGATCTATTTAAGCGCACCAACAGCCGTTTTACGCTCTGTTCACTTCGCGGCCTCAACACTGTTGTAAGTGGCATCATAAACATCACTATCGCCACTGCCACAGTATCTGAATGGACTGCGCAGGTCTCCTGGCAGAATGACTATCATTTCCTCCCAAACTGACTCCCCCCTGCGGGGCATAGTAAAACAATATCCCATCTACTTCGTATTCGACTTCTTCAGCCAAACGTCGTCGTCGTCTTCGAAGTCGGTGATGCTGAACGACGCACACATCGGCTCCTTGGCCCTTGCCATCACCGTTTATCCTCCTAGTCATGCTGGTCAACAGAGTTGTCTTGTAATTCCTTGGCGCTTGTTGAAAGATCGTCATAGCATACACGTTTGTCGGACACGCTAAAGATGTCTTGCACATTTCGTACAGGTAGCATATATCAGGGTTCTTATTATCCGACAAGCGATGCGCGTTTTGTCAGCACCTCTCGCGCTGTGCCGAGCACACAGTGGTACTGACGACCCAACTTCAGAGTCCTCTCAAAGTACAGCAAGGGTGTACGCTGGAATCACGCCTAGATAGTAGCGCACGTTTCACCCGCTGGATTTCATTATCTACGGAAGCGCACTGTTTCTAATAAGACGTGAACAATATTCGACTTGACAAATCAAATCAAATCAAATCAAATCATTTTTTTTATTTTTCCCAAAATACACATTGGAAATGGATTTGGAAATTGGAGACAGTTGACCTCGTCCCCCTCCTCCATAAGCATTTCCACTCTGAAACCTGCAAGTGAGGTCTCCCCGCGCAACTTTTCTAGGCCCATCTTGTCAGAAGGTATCAAGCCGACTTATTTGTACTGAACATGTCGTAAACGAACTGGTCAATCGAACCACGACCAGTTCAGTATTGCTGCAGAACGCAGCAATACTCAAGTAGCTTATATATCTAAAAGCAAAGTTTCAAGCTTGCCAATGTCGTATGACTAGCAAGTGCCGCCGTGAATATACGATAACTAGACGCTGCCAAACGTTAGCGTGCTTCTCTCCTTTTCATTAATTCCATGTTTCGAAATGCCTTCTCCGAGAACCACGAGCCGGTTAGTGAGACTCTGAGAAAACGGAACGCGACGAACGCTGTCCAACCGGTGGGCCACACGAACTACAGCCGTCCACACGCGGTGGCCGCGGGCCTGCACGTCCGGACAGGCGTTACGGACAAGAAACAATAGGCAGAGGCAGACCGATTGCGTTGCCAACCCACTTATTAAGGAGGCGCTACCGAGGAAGGCGACTCGCACGTGCCTCAAGCTCCGCGCTTCGCGCTGCGTGGGAGGGGAGCTTGGAAGCCCCGGACGGGAAGAAAAAGGGAGACTAAGGGCAGGACGGGACGACGAAGGAGACGCGTCCACCGGGTTTGCCCCTCGAGCGCACACGCGGGTGCACCGCACGGGAAGTAAGGAGCGCCAGAGCTCGGGTTGGGGAAGCGATGGGACGAGGCCCTTGATTATCGTAATCACCGCGCCGCGGGAGCGCGGGCGCCCAGACGTGCACGAGGAAGAGGCACCACCGGAGAGGGAAAACAGGGAGCCGCTGCATCGCGCGCGCGAAGGCATCCGGAGGATAGGCGGGCGATGCAACCCTTCATCACGAAGCGGCCGCGGCTATAGGGATGGCAGTCACGAAGCTACGCATCCTCGGCCACCGCGGGGTATCAATGGTATACCAAGTAAAAAAAAAATATCAGAAAATGAGAAAGAAAAGCAACGTATTACAAGGGAGAATGTTCCCCAATGATGCCGAAAGAGGCCGGCAACGTCACTGGAGAGCGGACCTGCCCGCACGCTGTGCGTCTCTGGCGAAGCAAAAGTATAGTAGCAGCAGCAGCCGAAACTTTCTGGCGAGAATCTCGCCGATGAATGCAACGGCGCTGACCAATAAGTTGACTGTGCGCTCTCATTACGCGCTATATAGCACGAACTGCCGGTGTTCATGTGTCGGCGCTGGAGTATTGAGCAAGCAATTGAACCTATTTCTATACCGGCGGCGCTGCCTATCTGTTTACGATTTGTATTCATTGAAGCAAAGTTGGCAATGCTTACTACATTCATAGTCCGTTCCTTACAACTTTCGCCGCACATAACGTCCCGCGCATCCCTACGTACGTCTACACCAGCGGAAACAAACATTCGTGTGCCAGGCAGGATGCATTTAAATTGGTGCTTCGGCGTTGCCTCGAGTCGGTCATTAAATACTTCGAGCAGAATTTCAACGTGCCATCGCTCAGCGGGAAAAAGATAAAGGAGGGAAAGGAACAAAGAGAGAAAGAATGAAAACCGAGGCTGTAGAAGGTCGCTCCTTGACTCACCAAATAACGGGGCCTTGCATGAACAGCGCCGACATGCATTCAGGGCGGCTGTACAGAAGCGTATGCGTCGGGGCGGAGAAGGGACCGCGCCTCGGCGCGTTCTCTCGCTGCGCGGACACAGTGACCGACGAGAAGGACGTCCGCACGCGACCGATGTCGTCAGATATCTTTCAATTACCCCGAACACGAACCAAGCACGAAAAGCGAGCGGGGGCGCATGCGAAGACGGCGAGGCCATTACCATAAAGCACGACGTGGACAGCTTCTCGGCAACACGCGCGCTCACGGGCGACCGCTCGGAACAAAACAAGGAAAGAACAAGAGAAGGGCAAGCGAAAATAATAAAAAAAAGGTAAAGCACCGCAGAAACACGACGCGAAGCGCACGCAGACAAGAGAGAAAGGGCCCCTTGCGAGACTCCGCCGGGTCCATGTAGATGAGCCACTTTGCATGCGAGCGGCGCCGGCGTGTCGAGCGCTACACCGTACGTAGTACAACGGCGGCGATAGCGATAAGCCGTAATGGTGGCCTAATGACTCCTGCTCTACGAGGCCCGTAATAACGTTGCCGCGGAAAACGGCCTCTAGCTCGCACACACACGCACGCACTCGCGCGCGCACGCGCGCGCACACACAAGCCTTCCTGCGTTTAACGGCAGCTCCCATTAGCCGCGCGGCAGAAAGGGAAAACAGCCACTCGTGCGCCCTTTCCAGCGATTCGGACGGGTGCCGCAGAAGATAGCCGACGCCGCCTTTCAATTGTGCCGCAGACAAAACAGCGCGCAGAGGGACAAAGCGGCCGCGACGGCAAATCTCCGCTCGTCGCGCATGCAGTGCACGACGCGTGACGCTGCATATACGGTCTGCTTACACCGTGAACGCCGAACACAATCAGCGCCGTTCGTTGCACGCGAGATGGGTAATGGGGCCGAGCTAACGGAGTCGCGGCGCAATCGATAGTCCCGCTGTCACGAGAGATATACTGAAGGGCAGAAGAGGGTCCTTAATTGTTTCTTTTCGTTTTCCCGTCGCTATATAGCGAAAGCAGCTGAAAAGCGGTTAAGGGCCGGATTGGCAATTCATAAGAGGGCACCACCTTCGCTCATGTTTGAATACTGTGGCGCTCAGAGTGAGACGCCGAACAGCAATATATAGAACGTTTTGCGCTTAGATTGCTCCCGAGAACAGGTAATGCAGCGAAGAAAACACATGAAGCAAGCGAACGAATGAATGAATTCTGTGGTTTTACGTGCCAAAACCACGATTTGATTATGAGGCATGCCGTAGCGGGGGATCACCAGAGGATCTTTAACGTGCACGCAATGCACGAGACACGGGCGTTCTTGCATTTCGCCCCCACCAAAATGCCGCCGCCGCGCCCGAGACTTGATGCCGCAACCTCGTGCTTAGCAACGAAACACCAGAGCCTTAGCTAAGCCACTGCGGCGGGTTTGAAGAAAGCGAAGGAAGGCAGAGTATATCAAAACACACACACGAAAGATGTCGCGTTGCCGCCAAATACATTTTAGATTTGTCTTTAGATATAGTCGCGATCGAACGTGCAAGACGGGGACGTCACAGCAGGAAAAAGAAGCAACAAGAAAATACATTAGGGTAGAGACAGAGAGAGAACGAGGTATCCACTATACAAGTATACTTCTTTAAAAGTTAAACGCACCGTACAGAGGGCGACTAGAATTCACAACGCTGAATGTCTGAACAGAGTAACTGCAAGTCTCCGCAAACCGCAAATCTGCTTAGTGCCCTCGCTTGCGAAACTGTGCCTGAACTGTACCCGTGTCAAGTTAAAACATCTAAACTTCTTCTCGCCTTTAAGATGCGCAGCATCTGTCTACTACCTAGCTGTGAGGTTTTCAATAGCCTCAGTATGCAATGCCAGTGGTTTTCTTTTCTTTCCTTTCTTTCTTTACGACATTGAAACTCCGAGCACTTATACTTCAGTCTGGTCACCACAAGTGGTTTATTTTTTTATTTTTTTAAAGGGCAGCTATCTCATGAAAAAGCCGTACCTGCCCAAAACACACGCAAAAACCGTTCCAAAAGAGAAAACCGCAAATTAAAGCCGAAGCCGAGCACACCTGAGGGGTCGCCATGGTAACACCGCGCTTACGGCAACATCAGCAGCACCCGCCACGTAATAGCGTCAGTGCGACGAGGACGCCTCCTCCTTCGCACAATCGCACTTCCCTCGCGGCGGTGCCGAGACACGTCGGGGTCGCCGCTTGCCCGCCGCCGTTCTAACGAGTGCAGGAGCGCAGCGCGCGCGCCAGGCCCATTCGGCAAATTGCATTGCGGGGCACAAAGCGCACAACGCCGTGCAACTCGCGTCTCCAAAGATGCCAAGGAAAGGGAAAGACGGCTAAACCTCGCGCACAGTTTGGAACGCGCCTCGCCGACACCTGCCTGGTAACTCCGACACGGTCCGCTGCTACAGCTCGAGAGAAAGCGCGCGGCGGCCCCAAGGAAACTGAAACGGCGTTGCTTAGCAGACGGGCCACGTTTCGGGCAAATGTCCTGCCTTGCAGGCGGCGTGGCCTCCTTATACACGCTCTTCTATGGGGGCGAATGGCGCCCGAGCTATCAATCGGTTGGGTCCTTTCCGTGATCGCCTGCACGACAGCGGCCACTCCCCCACCACTGCACGTAACCGGCCACCTGTAATCGCGGGCCACCCTGCCTCTTTGCGAAATGAAGGCGTGATCCAGGATTGCGCAAACGTCCGGAGCTACGCTGCGCTAGTAACCGGAGAAGCGCTCAGGCAGCCAGAAAGCAATGCCAAGCGCAACTATTCCGTTATTCTTTAAGGATGTACAGGGATGGTCAAATGTTTCCGGGCCAAAGCTTGCGCGAACACGTTCACTCTCAAGCAAGTGGCGCGGCCCCTGGAGTAATTTTGGCAGCCGGAAGCCGCGGGTGGTGATAAACAATGTCCCTTGCCCTCTTCACAAGAACCTTGGGGCTCTAATAATCCGATACATGACACGTCACGGGGCATGTCATGGCGTGCCACGGAGAGAGTCATTGTCACGGGGAGAGTCACAGGGCGTGTGACGGGGATAGTCATTTGGAAATCAACGCCGAACAACTTAACTCTACAACAAATTCCATATTTCCGGACCGTCAACAAATCAAAACTCTTCGGACAAGCGACGAGGAAAACAAAAACAAAGTAAGGAACGCGAAAACGGCACAGCCAGAAACAACGCGAGAGAGAATCGCCGAAAGGAACAATCCTACACTGGTATCTTTACTGCGCGTGGACACACACGAAGTTCGACACGTCGCTGAAGAGGCAAATCGTTTAGCGCGCGAGCGAGAACAAAGGGCCGCGGCGCGGGCCAGCCGTCCATAAATCGTTCGCGCGGTGGGGGGAACGCATGCGTAATCGACGACGGTGGCCGTCGAACGGCGCGTCGTCCCTTTGGCACCCGCGACCGGTCGGGGCCTTTGTCTTCATTTCCGATCCCGGAGGAGCGTTTTGCCGGACCGAACCCGCCGAAAAGCAACCGGCGGCGAAAGAGCACGAACGGGAGAGAGAAAGAAAGATAGACAGAAAGAGAGTGAGGGCACGAACAGGCGTTTCGCTGCGGCAGCACCGCTGACTCGTAGCCGGTGGCGACTGCCCGGCCGGCGCACACCATCAGAAGACGGGGGAACGCATACAACAACGGTCAATACAAGGCCGGCGGCCAGACAAGGGAAGAAACATATCCATATCTGGGGCCTGCGCGTGCCCCGCGCTGCTCTCGGCAGCACGATTAATCTTCATCGGGCCGGCTGGCATCGCTCCCCGCGCTCCCTTTCCAATTCTTCCGGCGCCGCGGCCAGTTTGCATCGGCGAGATTGGAGCCAGCGGCACGCACACTGCGCGAGGGATTCGGACCGAACTGGCCAGTTCCCCGCCGCTGCTATTCTCCTGTTACAGTGGGCCCTTTCCGTCTTCTGACGCGGCCACTCGCCGGTAGCGTTCGCATGGAGTTGATTTCCCAGAGCAACTGATGACCGATGAACATTCGGCGAGTATACGTTACAACATGGCGTGCTAAGGCGCAACAGTAGTTTACCAATGTCTCGGCGTCTTCACTGAATAATTACTAGCGGAAACAGTACTTTTTTTTTTTTTTTTTGTCAGGCAGTGGGCTTCGTCCTGCGAGGCCGAATCAGCGTTGAAGTACAACATCGAAAGTATAGGCCTACCATCACAGGCTTTCCTGATACAATGTTCATATAGCAGCGAAAAAGAAGACATTCAGTTCGTTACCTACAGATAGGCACGCTGAAAATGTAGATTATGCTTTTGCAAGAACAGAAAATGATTACATGAACGGGTGATCTAACTCAAAATTTATTGCTCCTCAGACCTCAAGCGTTTGGAAGTGGTTTCCGGCGACGCTGTCGCGGTATATCGCATTTCGTTGAAACAGGTATGGTCGAATTAAAAGTAATAGTTCGTCGCAAATGAGCTGATCCCCTTGAAACATTGGCTTTCCTTCATTCTTCTAACCATCCAAGTTCTTGCGTTGACACGAGTCGAGAAATATTTCAAGAAATGATAACTAAATCGGTGGATCGGTTGCACAAGGAAACGCCAGGGCCGTTTTTACTGCACGACTAGCCATAGCGTATAGGTAATGAAGAATTAGGAAAACTTAGCGCTATTTTTCGTCGTCACATTGACTTCAGCACAGAAACATAGAAACCCCACTTAATGACAGGTATAACTTGATCTTGTTTTCGGGCCATTTAACAGGCACTTGCCAACGATTATATAAGTCCCGGTATAGAGTACGATAGCATTTGACCTAAACAGGTCGCCAATATAACATGTCGCCGGCAACACTAAGCCGATAACGAAGTTTTCTCTTTTTCTTCTTCTTAGTCTATCTCGTTAGTTTATTTTTTTTTCGTGTTTTCTCTCTTTCTATCTCTCCTTGCGAGTCTGCCTTACGATGGGCAGCGCTAAGTACATTTTATTTTCCTAATAAAGCAAAGGGCAACTACCAAGCCGATTTTGCGAATATAGAGCGTGAACGCAAATACACGAATAACAATAACCAAAGGCGCGGTTATAAAAACAGTCGTTAGACACCAATTTGGAACCACAATCAAAAGGGAAACCACCATATGAAAAAAAAAAAGAAATTTAATAAAAGAAAAAAGAAAGAGACAGCTATACAGCGACACGAGAGAAAAACATGAAGCTTGCATATAGAATTTGCGACTTATTTTTTTACTCTCGAGTACAGCACGAACCCGAGTCGTTTGAGCATGCGTAATGAGGCATGATCGCGATAGGGAGAAAACGACAGTGCAGAACAAGCGCAAGTGCTCGATACGGAGACAGCAGTTAAGACGACATGCAAACACGACGGCAGTGGAGCTTCGTTAAATGCGGGAAAAGCGAGTTCGGCATACGAATCGATCGCGCACGCAGGCCGCCTCCGGCCGTGTAGCCGTGCGTGACCCATCTTGACAATGCACACCGGCCCGTGCAACCGACGAGCGATCCGGCGGCTGTCGCGGCGACATCGGAGCGAACAAAAATCGTTGTCGACCTCGCCGCGCGTGCCGTACGGTTACATCGCTTCTTGCGTTTTGTTACTGTTTTCCTTCTTTCCCTCGCAGTGCGTGCGCGTGCTCGACGAATGGTCCGAAAACGTCATACGGTTTATCGCGGAGCGGTTCGAGGGCTGCACGTGAAAGTCTTAATGTGCCACTCCCTTTTCCATTAAAGCTGAGAAGCACCGAGAGAACTCATTAGGAGCAGTGGCGAGAAAAAGCGGTGGGGCATGCTCATTAGGGAGCGCTGAGACGTTCACGGATCGCATATGCCCCCTCTTGAGGTGTGGTGCTACCAGCTTAGACACCTTCTTACGGAGCGGGGATGCCCGATTTCGAAAGCTCATGTTTACGAGTCAAGTTAAGCGCGCAAAAAAATATTAAGAAAATTTTAAAATTGAAACAAAGTAAACAAGCAGCGGGTGGTTTGCCCTACCAGGGCATCCTCGTTCTCTGTTATTCGGCTGAAACAATTCGGTAAGTGTGGCAAGTAGAATAGTTACGCAAGAGCAGTGAACGGCTCCCGAAACGAACGGTGTCATGCGTTTTGCTTAACATCGAACCCGTACACGCGGTCCTTCAGCTGCCTCGAAAGCCAAACTCATAATTCCTTAGGCAAATATTTCGCAGAGGCTGGCTTATAAGGGGCAATGGGGCCCTGGAGGCTAAACTCAAACCGAACAACGCCAGCACGCGGACGAACAACACAACCGAGGGAGAAGAACGGAACACGACAGGACTTTTTCCGAGCAACTCAGCACATCCACAGCGACACGCGTCCGCGGTCAAGGGAGGCACAGGAAGGCAAGGAAAGGAGAGGGCACACTGCGACGAGTTTCATGCAGAGCAAACAAGTAGGCAGCACGACATCCGCGCATTAGAGCACGGCAAAGAAACAAAACGAGAGAACGAAGAAGTCAACAGCGCGCGAGAAGTGGGGGGATGGCGAGGGCGGGAGGGGGTGAGTTGTTGCTGCGAGGGCAGTTAAGGGAAGAAGTAAAAGAGCGGAAAACATGCGCGCTATTCAAGGCGACGGAACAAGGCGAAGCAGAGCGCCCAGAGGCAAGTGCACCAGTTTTTCCGGAAGGGCTGTAGTACTCGGGAGGCGAGCCAGAGCGCGCGTTCTTTGCGTAGCGAAGGAGGGAGGAATCCTCGCAGGGACTCGTGGTCGCGATTGAATTAGGGAAGAAACAGGGAGTCCGGCGGGGAGGGGGCAGCTCGTTTCGGTTTGGCCTCCTCGACTGGCAAAGTGAGCGACGCGCAGGAAAAAGCTGCCGACAGATTTGCTGGCGTCGCCGGGACGCGATCGCCGCCGCGGATGACTGGTCCAGCGACGACGACCGGGACCGACGCTAGGCCGTCTTCCGGATCGCTTAGGCAACAAAAGGACGCCCCCCTCCTCCCGCCCACCCTCGGTGGCGGCGAGCGAACGCTGCAAGGGCGCGCGCGTGCCGACCGGAGCGAGGCAAATAGTGCGCTTCCTTGCATCTCACGGCAGCTGCGAGGGAAAGGAGAGCGCGCAGGGCGCCTCATACGTGATGCACGGGAGCGCCATTCGGCCGACGGCAACGGGCATTGTGTGTCCCAGCGCGCCCGGCACTGGCAGACGAAGTGATTGCTTCGGCGCAGGGTCGCAGTGCTGCACGCACGCACGAGCATAAAGGGTTGGCTCTATGCACATCCGAGATAGTAGACTACTTCGATGCGTCAGCGCTGGTTCGATCCACTCGCTTCCTTCCCTTATATGCTTGCGTCATCACTTCGTGCATTTATACAGCAGGCAAAACAGTGCTGCAGTGATTCTACCAGTTTGACTGCTTCAAGACATGCCGCACCACTAACTTCGCCTAACTAACCATGTCTGTCCGTCTCTATGACGAGAGGAATGACTAAAGTCACGTGTTGCGCAACAGTTGTAAGGGTATCAAAGCCGTGATTTTCCCTAGTATCAACGACTGTTGAAAATTTTCTGAACAAGTACCCCGAAGCATGTACTCAAAAAATTATGGCGGGGTTACGAGTGCTATTTTTGATTGATCACAATATATGTTTTATTTATACTAGCTATTAGTTGGATGCCCTCCTTCTAGGCCTTTCTGTGTCTCTAGCTTACGGAGTGATATCTAGGCGGATATTTGTACGCCGGCGAACCCCCTTGCTTTCAAATAAAGAGCTCTCTCTGTCTCTCTCTTACTCCTCTCTTAGCTGGATGAACTACCAAACTGAATACTCGTGGTGGACGAATGGTTATTATGCAGTAGGACCATACTTATGCTATTCATCGACTAAAAAGAAAGCATAACTGGTATAACTTGCAATATCAGACCGGCACAAAATATCCGAAACATTATTAGCAAGTTCGTAACATCTTGTAGCTATGACATTAGAGGGACTCATCATTACAAGCAAATAACCGGACATATTTCACCTACAAGACTTTATTTTTCTTTTTCTATCGGTCATCGTAGCTAATTGCAATAGGCATCTTTCTGGGTAGTATAGCGATAAAGGTATCAACCGCTGTCACTTCTTGACCAAATATCCCAGTCTCTTACACTTGTAAACTATTTTCCATTACTGACAGCGCAGCGTCACAGCCATTTCTGCTACATATTTCTAGGTACATTCTCAGGGAAAATTAAGCTTTCGTTCCATAACGCTCAAGATACATCGCAACGGACTTATGAGCTATCCGGATGGAAGAGCGCAAGTTAGGCTTCTTGTTTCCATAATTAGCTGCGCCCGCAACGCAGTTCCGATGCCTCCGGCCACACCTCCTTCATTTTCTGCATTTCTGGCGTTTTTTTTTTTTTACGTTCTTTAAATGGTGTGTGAGAATCAATCAATCAACTGCCGATCGATTGTTATAGTACCCCAAGCGCTTACATTCGAATTCCGGACTCTGACACATCGTCACATTTCGCCGAAATGGCTGATTCACTGTATTATCAAAGCTTCATTTACACCATTCTTCCCCTGATTAGCTGTCCCTCCCTTCGTTTGTAGTATATGTGCAAAAAAAAAAAAAAAAAAAAGGGACGCCGCGAAAAGCACGAGGCCGTATTACTTTTGACTGCTCTTAACAATTTCATGAGTCTTCTGACTGATGCCTATAGGAGCTCGCGCGATGCACTGCGTGCAACACAGCTCGTGACAACTGACGTACTACGAATTCACCAACTACGAAAATGTGAGAAGCGAGTGATTGACTGGACAAATTGAGAGATATCAGTTCGGAACAGCCATAACACGACAAAACGGAAGATAAGTCATATTAGGAAGGCCACTAACACCGCTGCTTCAATGCGACCCGAAGCTCTCTTAACAACACTCAAAAACGTCTGCGAAACGCTCCAATCATCGATCGCGTCCACGCTGGCCAAGTTGGACGCTTGTCTCGACCGCGCCACTGCCGCCTCCGCGAGCGCACAATTCAATTTTTACTTTTCTTTCTTTTCTTCCCGCGAAGCCGGAGCGGTGAGCCTCCCCGCTCAGCGGGCTTCCGGGTGCTGCCATCTGGTGGGAGACTCGTGAAACTTACGCCGGGGCTCCTCCCAAGCAAAATGAAGGAAGCGCGCGAAAGACGCCGCAATGTTAGCGAAACAATGTTCGGCGGTGAAATAGCAACACGGTCTTTGTGCAAGTCCGCAATCCTCCTCCTCCTGTGTCCACCGAGTAACCCTGCATGCATTATGCCACCCACTGTGCACGACTATGCGCACCATGTGTGCAATAAATTAACAGTTTAACAACGCCATCGTGACTGCAAAGGATGTAATTAGCAACCGGTCAAACAACGGCCTAGCAATGCCGAACTTGGTGCAAGAAATTGTCTAATTTGGTCCAAGAAAATGTGCTTTCACACGATATCGCCTGGTTGGCACAATCCAAACTGTATATATATATATATATATATATATATATATATATATATATATTTCCCTAGATCGTTATTTGTCATTTTGGTGCACCCAGACGGTTGGCGAATCAAGCTTGTTTTACCGCTGTGGTGTGAACGTCTCATCAAAGCGGCGCTACATGCGTCCAGGTAGCGAAATTTATCATTTGCCTCTGTGTGTGGTGTGTGTGAGAGAGAGAGAGAGTGTTTGTGTGTTTGTGAGAGAGAGAGAGAGTGTGTGTGTTTGAGTGTGTGTGTGTGTGTGTGAGAGAGAGAGAGAGAGAGAGAGAGTGTGTGTGTGTGTGTGTGTGTGTGTGTGTGTGTGTGTGTGTGTGTGTGTGTGTGTGTGTGTGTGAGAGTGTACGTGTGATGTGAAGCACTGAGAGAAAGGTAAGGAGGTTAATTAGGCTGAGCGACGAAGACTAGAAGGAGAAGTAGACGAGAAACTTTCCCGTATTGAGGCGAGAAACGTCTCAAATACGGGAAAATACTTTTGAAATTGGCGGCGCTACACTCAGGTACCGGCACTGCAGAGTTCCGGCGCGAAACTCGATAAATAAAGTTCGGCCTTCATTTTCTTTTATGGTAATCGACCTCCTGCTCCGAGATGAACAAAAATACAGTTTTCGAGTAATAATTTACAACTATAAACTGAATTAGTGCTTCTCCTTAGCGTCCTTTTATTGCTGCACCTCGAATGCGTCCACTGTTGCGCTGCGTTTGGAGAGGATCGCATTTACGAAGCCTTGCACATTCCCCGTAACAATCGGTGACACGCCTATGTGGGACTCCTCAGGGAACAAATAAAGTAAGGAACACCTCCGGTCTCACTGTCCCCGTTAGTACCTCCAGGGGCGCCCTATCCGGGCAGTTTAAAAGCGACTGAACACAAGGCTGTTTTCAGAGGCGAAGTTCGTTGGGTAATGGCCGTGTGCGCGGCTGGCTGAGAAAGCAGCGAGAACATTGTTATGTCTCCTAAGTAAACAGGGTCTGCAGGACCGCGCTTACAGACTCAGTGTAGCCTTCATGTGTGCGCGAAGCTAGCATAATTTCACTCCCCTTATCTTTTATTTCATTCCTTTCTCCAGGCGCAGGGTAGCAGTTAAACCGGACGTGCGTGTGTTTAAGCACTCTTCCTTTGCTCTTTTATTGCGATAGCATTATTGGACACTCAAAAGCAGATGCCGTCGGCGTCGCCGTTGCCGTCGCCGTCGCCGTGAGCCGTAGCAGGATGATCGTCCCGCGCGTGCGAGTGAAAGGCGCGAGGGGCGCGTCTGAAACGCACGGCGGAGAACAAACGCGCGTTCGCGACTGGAAGTAGGCGTCTCTTTTCTCCTTTACAATCACCATATATGTAGAGCAAACGCGCCTTCTTCCGACGCGCGAGAGGCCGTGGGGGAGGGGCGGGAGGGGGAGGGAAGGGAGGCGACGTGCTGCGGCAGTGCCTATTTATATCAGAGGCTCCGGCAACAGTCACCAACGCCGCACGCATGAGCGAAAAAACATGGCGTCGACAACAGTTCTGATGCTGCTGCATGTCCAAGTATACAGCTGATAAAGCGCGTTTGCTAAATTGATGCTTCGCCTTTCAGGTGAAACTGCGACAACTTTTTTATTTATTTCTGCCAGCCAGCAGATATTCCGCGCGTGCTCTGAAATCGGACGGAATGAACGAACGGTGAGAAGCCACGCTGCAAACACTGGAAATAACGTGACGCGCAACATCTAATATAATACGTTTTTTTTTTCCTGCCAGCAACGAATCCTTTGTGTCTCAGCTATAGATATTGGCGGGCTATAAATCCGTGTCGCCAATTATTGTACGAGCGAGAAATTTAACTTAGTTGGTTCTAGCTGAAGGTAAACATTGTTCTAGCGCGAAAAATAGAAGAATGAACAAATACCAGGTCCGCAAATTACGCTACACGGCTGCGCCAGGAGCGTTTAATTACCTATCAGCAGTCTATTGCGACAGTGCAAAAAACAAAGAGCCATCTGCTAGAATGTCGATTAAGTTTATAAGCATCAACGCTCAACAACTTCTACGCATAGAATTCGGCCATATTTCGGGATAGCAAGAAGTGACTAACCACTAGCGACGCGAGTATGCGAGTCGTAATATCATCGACATCAGGAGTAAAGAAACAAATGCGTAGGTATGCCGTGTTACCGAATAACGAACTTAGGAGATTGGCCCATTCTTGGCCAATATTCTAGAATTGGTATGTGCACGCCACAGTCACACCAGCGAGAAGAAACCTTAAATGTATGTACAGAACAGCCACAACTATCTTTCATTGACAAACATCACACAGTGCCTTCGTCTTCGTTACACACAAAGCTGGTTCTACAGGCGACGAGGCCCGTGCGCATGTCGTCTACTACAGCTGCTACCAGGCTAACTCAAACAAGCTTCGCGTCATTCATATTCTAGCAATGCGTTGGATGTCCAGTTTTTTGAATTTTATTCTTGCAGACCAGCTCATAACAATGCAAGGACAAAGAACGCAGAGGTGCGGGCGAAGCACTACGCCAGTTTCTGTCGTTTATCTGTTCCTGCATTGCTGCGCACTGGTCTGCAATAATAGAATACCAACTTGTCAAAACCTCTATTATTTCACTTTTTTTTTGGCGTACCTGTACCGCAAAGCACACCGAAAACAGTAGCCAGGAAACAACCGATAGTGCACTTTAACAACCGTTTTGGCTGACACGAAGCGTAACAAGAGCACGGATGAAGCGCACAGGAAAACTTAGGTAAAGCTTCCAACACTTTTTCTTACGGATGATGGATTGCTTTACACAGTACTTAGCTAGAGCAGCAAAATTGTGGCGCAAACAAAATGGACAGCGGCGATTCAGAATACGTAGATCGGGCAATCGAGAATACCTAGACAATCGGACACTATCACCAACTCTGTCGCTACTGCTACACTACTGGCTAAGGCTAACGTGTTGACACGGACCAAACAAAGATCGAAGTGTCACCATCGGAATGTGATCGTGCTGAGGTTGATCGTGGGACTCGGGCGGCTTTATCACAACCTAATAACAGCGGTAGAACTCGGTAATTAGCTAATTTGCAACTAAAAGCCCCAAGATGGGAAATAACGATAAAGCGTTTCAAAGGGAAAGGGACCAGAGGGAATGAAGTGCAGGGAAGCAGTGGGAGAGAAACCGAGCAACGGTGCCTTCTCTGACTATACAAACCAACTATGCAAAAAGAAGAGAGAACGCACGCGGAAGAAGCGAGCAGGTAAACGCGGCCGAATGACAAAAGAAGCGACGGCGTGCGCCCGAAGCACCTACTGAGGCAATCCTTTCACTTCGAGCAATCCAATTGCGCGCTAGAGTCCATGAGCGCGCGCTTTACGACCCCATCAAACTGCGGGGGCGAGCGGAGACGGGCCCTTTCCTCCTCACTCATAAAAGTCAGATCTTCCCGTCTCGGTCGGATAGCGAAAACAAGGGCAGGGTGAACTCACGACCAAAGGAAACGAAGCGCCGCGCATGAAGCCACAGAAACAGTGCCATCGGTAGCTGAGCAGAACAAATCGAGAGAGAAGGAAATAGGTTCGCCTTAAGCGAACCAAGAGGAGAAAGAGATGAAGAGAGAGGGAGAGAGAAAACGAGCATAGCCTTCACTGAACCATGGGGAAAAAGGAAGCTCGTAATTAATCACGTCCACAAAAGAAACACCGCTGTACGCGAAAGCGCACCCGGGAAAAAGGGGGCTCGGGCGAATCAAGCACAAACAGCCGATAAGACGACTAGTCTCATCCCAGAAATATAAGGAGAGAGAGACAGATAGAAATGAGAGAGACAACAGGCACGGAAGGGCAGCAAGGAGCGCAGACAAGGGCACAAACCTGTTCCACGGAACCTCTCCCAAATGGACTCGGCATAGCGCATTAACACCACCGTGATGGACTTTTAGAGGCCTACTTCCACACCAGGGGCTGGCTCATCGGCGCTTCTCTGGCTCCAGGCTCACTGCACTCGCGATGAGGAGGAGGAAGAGGATCGACGAGCGCGTCGCGTTCGCGCCAGGGAGGCGGCGGCCGGCCGGCGTGGCTTTCAGCGCCGAGCGTTTTCGGTCCTTTATCACGGCCCCATAAACGTCAGGACAGGCTGTTCGCGCGCGCTTGACCCCGTGTCTCGGAACTGGCCCCGCCGTCCGAGAGCGCGCTTGAAAGGGAGAGCGCAGCCACATCAAAGTGACAGCGAGGTCCCAGCGACGAGCGCCCGACATCAGAGTCACACTCTAGCACACTACTGCACGCGCCAGAGAAGGGGGAGGGGGTTGACAGAGAAGCCGCCAGGATGCTTTATTTCCAGGCCCTTGTCCGAGCCACCTAAGGGGCCGCCCGAGTCATCGGCACGGACATTAGCCCCAACGAGAAAAGCCGCACGGTGGCGCGCATTAGGCGTAGAGAGAAAAAAAGAAGAAAACAATGGCTTGACTCAAGGGCGAACGGGACACGCAGGAGCGAAAGACGGATAACCCGCGAACGACGTGTAAACAAAAGGAACGCCACTCCGCATGCAAGCAACAGTACGCGCGGTTCTCCGCGTGTGCATGTGCTTCTGCGTGTTTATGCGGCCGCATGCTGAGTGCGTCCGAGTGCGCGAGCGCAATGCCATTGTTCCGGAGAAATCTCTCGAAGCCCGCCTATTTTACAGAGGCGATCTGTTTCTGGGCTTCCCGAAGGTCAATCATTGAAAACGAATTTCTCGTCACGTCCTCAAACACAGAAACGAATAACGCTGCGCGCAAATGTGGAGCATCACGCCGGGCATCTGATATTTCTTAGTTATGTATATGCGGTTTAGCAGACAGAAAAAAGCGCTCCTAATAGAGCTCGAAATGAACTACTGTAACCACGGCATATTGTTGAAGTGTCAAAAGAGACTATGCTATATGCTTCTTGTTAGCGGCGACAGTAACCGCTGCGTCCTGCTATATTCACAAAACATTTTATACTCTGGAGAGGGAGAAAAAATAGGACTATCTGCTTCCTGAACTAAAGTAGGCTATGGCAGAAGCAGCGAGCTCCGTTGAATTCTTTGCCGCCGATGCAGCCATCGGTACTGGCGGAGTTATGCAGGATTGTCAGACACGTCACTGAAGCATAAAGTTTAGCGACGAGAAGTTCACGCGTGTATGACGGGTTGACGAATCACGAAACATGATAAAACTGACTTGACGGGTCCGAACATTGACACACGAGTGAAGGGAGCACATATGCTGGCGTATGCTGCTTGAAGCAGCGCCAATCCAAGGCAATGACAAGTGCATGTCCGGCTCCAAAGATGCCGATTTCTCCGCAACAGAACGGTGGCGCCACCTATCACCGCGCGACATTTTTCACGGTGTTTTGGCGTAGCGGTCACAGATTGCACCATCGCCCCATTGCAGTGACACTGCGAATCGCCTGCGTGTGACCATGGGCTAGGCTTTCACCCCTCGATATCGAGAAATAACCCCAGGAAGAACGCCGAGGAAGCGCTCTAAATTTACTGGCAAGGTGAGATATAAAGCATATAGCCAAAGTCTAAAACTCTACTCACTTCCCGTGAAGGAGAAAATAGGTTAGAAACGGCTATCCGTGCGGTTAGAAGCGCACAGGCAAGGTGCGGCCACGTCGGGCGATAACTTAATTTCCGGTGCATCCGCGTGTGCGAGACATTGACAAAAACCGCTGCTCCTGTAAAAGCCGAAATAACTTCCTCAACAGTATTACACTACTAGTGCGACCGATCTCGGTGATACCGAGATCGATCCTAATTTCCTATCGGTGCTAGCGAAATTTTCCCAATTTTCTATTTTATCAGCACATAGCTGCCATATATAGTTTGTCCGGTCAAGCCATTCTCCCACTCAAGCATAACAAACCCTTTTCTTTCTTGGAATATAAAGTGAACATGTTCACATATATAAAATACGTAAGTAATGGGAACCTATCGCGTCATCAGTGTTCCTTCGGCACACCTAGGAACACCGGGAACAACAGCGGTTGCTGGAAGGACGAAATGTCATTTTACTCGTTGGACGATTGATGAACCGCTTAACCATGCGCAGAACAACAGTACTATCGACCAAAAGACTTTACGGACCACGGGATCTCAGAAAACGCTAAATATTCGAGCAGCCTTTAAAAGTAGCCAGTAAAACCATACATCACAATGTTGTTCGTATACCTGTAGAGGGTGGAAATGGGAATACCAGGCTGCGAGTTGAGGCTGCGGTGATATTCAGCTTATTGTCAGATCCCTTGGTCCGTAAACTTTTTTGGTCGGTAGTACATAATCGTAGTATAGTAACGATTATCAGATGCTGCACGATAGTCCATCGTACTCGTCGCTATATATCAGGGCTTTACGCCCGGCTTACCGACAGGCTACAAGCCTGACAAATCCAAATCCAGAACACCACAAGCCAAGGGCTCCCGGCATAACCATGCACGTCGACTCGGCTTACCTGCGATAAGATAAGCAGAGACAAAATAATTCATCAGTTACGCATGCGTTGCGTTTTATAAGGTTCCCACTCCTCGACCAAAACGGCTATAAACTTCAGAGGGTGGTGCAGCGATGAGGAAGTACTTAAAAGGATCTTTGCACACGCAAAACGACATGCCCAGCTTCGGTTCTTTGGTTGCCCAGCGGCTTGTGTCCACTAACTTTGCAAAAGCTAAAACTCCCTAAGAACGAATGTATGCTGCTAGGTGTTTCAGAACTGCGTGTTGCTTTTGCGCAGGCTAGCGGTTATTTCACGATCCTAAACGTAACCAGTTGAATCGTCTACTGTTTCACGCACCGATAGAGCCATTTCTTCAGCTTTTTTTTTTTCCCCCGGGAAGGCTAGCACAACACCACGTGCACATACGTCATAAAACACAAACATGCAAGAGCGCCTGCTTAAGCACTCACAGATGCGATAGATGCAGCCGGTCCCCAGCAGCGCAGCCGTGAGCGACGCAGCACACGTTGCGCGCAGGTCGCGGTCGTCTTTGTACATACACGCACAGAGCACGCATTCAAGCAACAGCTGCTGTAGCCCTGCTCGCGTCTGCATATAGAAAATCCCGGAGAAGCGTGCGATGTCTCCAAGTGCCCCCGAAGAATTTACAATGAGACAGCGCGCCACGATTGCGAAAGGCAGAACAAGCTGTCGGGGAGCGACCTTGTTATGCAAATGCCCCCCTTTTTTTCTATTCTTGCTTACGTGCTCTGTATCTCTACTAGCTCGCATTCGCAACGTGATCACCAGCTCTTCACTGTTTACTATCGGCATAAAGCTCAGATGTAAGAAAATTGATTGATTTCTAGTTAATCTAGAAATCAACAAGAGTGCGAATATACTCTATAGTACAAAATTAATGTAAAACCATTTTTTCGTTGTGCTGCTACATTTTCCGCAAGACGCACACGTGTGCTACTTAGGAAACTGTGACCATGTTGCGTTACCCTACGGAAGAGCTCCTGATTGTCCTACAGTAGAGAGAGAGAATAAACGTGGTGGGAAAGGCAGGGAGGTTAACCCGAAAAGATCCTGGTTTCGTACGGGTGATACCGAAGTGTGTGTGTGTGTGTGTGTGTGTGTGTGTGTGTGTGTGTGCGTGTGCGTGCGTGTGTGTGTGTGTGTGTGTGGTGTGTTGTGCGTGCGTGCGTGCGTGTGTGTTGTGTGTATTGTGTTGTGTGAGTGGTGGTGTGTGTGTGTGGGTGTGTGTGGTGTGTGTGTGTGTGTGTGTGTGTGGTTGTGTGTGTGTGTGGTGTGTGTGTGTGTGTGTGTGTGTGTGTGTGTGTGTGTGTGTGTGTGTGTGTGTGTGTGTGTGTGGTGTGTGTGTGTGTGTGTGTGTGTGTGTGTGTGTGTGTGTGTATATACCTTAGGAGATAGGAGATATATTTTCAACCACGTCTTCACCTAACGAGCAATAGAGGAGCGGGACGGTTACTGACGGAGAATTGGGTTCTGAAGGCAGGCGCTCTGTCAGTCGTTTCTGCCTCTTGGCCGGTCCAGGTCAGCCTCAACCTACACATAGTGAATGCTCGAGTCGAAGGTGGTCAGTGCCCCTGATTTGATGAAGTCACATATAGATAGAGAGAAAAATTTCCAGTCGACCTTTGTAAATGCCGGGAGGGTGAGTGAACGCGAGAAGCGGTATATATGACGCATCGCCATTATAGCACACCGAGAAGCCCACCCACTACCTTTATGAAAAAGATGAACGGATGCCCTGCTTTGAATATCGAGGGTATTATTCACGTGTCGGCGCGCATTGCCCGTGTTGCGAGTATATGCACATGCCGTTTTACAGGAACAATAAGAATGAATTACAGATACGGCTAGACGGGCAGGTTGCTTATTGTGCGAACTCTCTCCACATGTTTTCGAAGAGACTAAATTTCCGAAAGAGGTAGCGACTCTGACGTCGTAGTGGCGTCACGTATGACATGGTGTTCTACGTCATTGGCTATTTCACTTTAAGGTAATAGCGCACACTTTTCAAGCGAAGCTTTTTTCTGTGCCGAACAAAAAGCTTCTATTTATTTCGGAAGCTACAAGCAATATATATACAGGGTGTCCCAGCTATCACGCAGCACGATTTAAAAATACAGGAACGGCGTTACGCGAAGCAAACCTAGTGCGTATTGTTTCCAGTACAGTGGAGTATCCGCCAGTATTTTCTTCGTTACTGAGATTTAATTAAATAATTGTAATTAATTATCTAACTCGAGAAGTACTGTCCTAATTGTCAAAGTGTCAATGAGAAAGTTGTAGAGCTTCATGAACAACTGCCGATACAGCTATCTGTTGCTCAATACGTGCTACATAAATGTGTTTTTCCGAGTGTGAAAGAAGCCCGCGAATACACGCAGAATTGCCGCACGACTGGCGGCTCGAGGCACTTTGCCTGTATTCGCGGGCTTCTTTCATGCTCGGAAAAACACTTTTATGTAGCACGTATTAAGCAACGGAAAGCTGTATCGGGAGTTTTTCATGTTGCTCTACAACTTTCTCATTGACACTTTGATAATTAGGACAGTACTTCTCGAGTTAGATAATTAATTACCATGAATTAATTAAATCTCAGTAACGAAAAAAAAAATACTGGCGGATACTCCGCTGTACTGGAAACAATACGCACTAGGTTTGCTTCACGTAACGCCGTTCCTCTATTTTTAAATCGTGGTGCGTGATAGCTGGGACACCCTGTATATATATATATATATATTATTGAAAAGTCACCGAGCATTGCTCGAGTGCGTTAGGACAGAGAAGTTACAACATGGAGGTAAACAAGACTTCCTTTTCAGAGCACACTGGCACTTCAGGCAGCTTGTTCTCCTAGCAAAGAGAGAGAGAGAGAGAGACAGAACAGTTGGGGAACAGGCGGGTATTTGGGGCGGTATTCTCCTACAATTAGGACATAGTCATGGCGCTATGTAGAATGGATATGTTTCGGGTACGGCTGGCGGGCTTTTTGATAAATTTGTCAAAATATATTATTACACTGGAAGAGCTCACACGTTACATGGCATGCCTAGCATGTCTGTGGTGCCTAGCGCCCAGGGCACTTCAGCACCACGTGTGCCCATGTGCGCTAAATGCAGATGGGACGAGACCATAGACCATCTCATCGACAAACAACGCCAGACTGCAGTGCGCCTTGAGTAGACTGGACAGTGGGTATTTTACTAAAGCAAATGTATTGGGAGCTTGGTCTCACAGCTCACCAGCCTAAAAAAGCCACAAGAACTCTACTGCAGCACATGAAGGCGACAGACTTGAGTGCGCGACTGTGGAAGCGCGCCACCTTGATAAGCGAGGGTGAATGAACAAGAGTAACGTGTTCGCTCTCTCTCTCTCTCTCTATTTCTTTCGGTCTCCTATCCCTCTCCCCACACGCAAAGTAGCAAACCGGATGAAGTCTAATTAACCTCACTCCTTTCTCTCGCTCTCTCTCTAAGCGCCGCGAGTGAAAAGCGCCCGGAAAGCACGAACGCGAACACCAGCAAGAGTTCGCTATCAATTACACTGCAACGCGGAGATCAAAACCAAGCAAAACGAACCAGGCCCCTGCATGTCCTGTGCCGTTAAAATGTGCAGTCGGCATGTCAGCACGCAAGACGAAACGGGGGCATAAATATTTCGCACGTTGCATCGCGTGCACCGTTTAGCCCGATAGGCACGCACACGCCATCGACGGCCGCAACTTCTGAAGAAACCCTATAAACTAAATACAAGCTCAAGAGAGGGAGAGCACAAATGAAGAAAAGAAGCACAACGTCAACGCCAGGCGTGTCGCAACACTCAGCGCCCCTCTCTCCATGCAGAGCTCCTTCCAAGTGGTCCGGAACGGCATGCGAAAAAGCGATCGCGTATACTAAATATGAGCACAGATTCATACGCTGCGATGCAAGGCGTTGCGTGCGAGCAGTCGTTCGTGGCAACTTATCCTGACCCTGGGCTCCGCGATTGCGGTCACGTGCCGCCGCTGAAACCGAGAGCTATAATCAGGCGAGAGCACCGAGCACCCCGCAGGTGCTCATTAAATCAGGCTGCCCGGCGAAACACGCGGAACAGGGAGCGCGGACCAACCGGCGACGCCTTTTCGTAACGGCGCGGTGACACGCGAACCGCGGTAGCATTGGAAACTGTCCACATGCTCTCGCAACACCAGCACCTGGGTCGACTACGGAGGCGGAGACAGCGACCGCTGCCTGTGTTACGCAGCGATCCGGATCGCCATTTCGCAGACAGTTGCGATGGAACAATCAATCGGTATGCCCGCAACAACGAGCCAGTTTAGTGCGACGTCCGAAAGGCTTTCTGGAGCTTAAGGCGGAGTCGAGTCGGAAGAATCATTTTAGACTGCGGAGGTCGACATCACTTGCACCACTTGTATTTGAAGATAACGCGTAAGGAGGCAGGTGTACGTAGCCACAACGCCAAGGAGGTGTCATGAAAATCACATAATATGATTACTATGCTTTGTGAAGCACTTGCGCCAGTAACGAGGAAGCGGCGATGCACGAATAAAATAACTGTTTCTAACTCTTTCTACGTTTAGTTGAACATTTCTTTATTGAAGTTAGCGTGTTTGTTCTTCTTTCTGGGGTTCTACGTGCCAAAATTAGTTCTGATTATGAGGCACGCCGTTGTGGAGGGCTCCGGATTAATTTTGACCACATGGGGTTCTTTAACGTGCACTACAACGCAAGCGCACGGGCGTTTTTGCATTTCGACTCCATCGAAATGCGGCCGCCGCGGCCGGGATTCGATCCCGCGACCTCGTGTTCAGCAGCGCAACACCTTAGCTAACTGAGCCACCACGGCGTGCTCGACCTTCAATGCTAAGGAAGACTACAACTAGAGCAGGACGGAATAGATACGTCACGTTCCTAAGGATAATGGATCATTAAGACGTGATGAGATGACAATGATATCGAGACGTACAAAGCAAATTGAAATACGACGATGGCTGTGATCCAAAATGGATCATGCTTACAATATAACCCGCCACGCTCGAGAAATACAGAAATGTGCTTATGATGACGTCAAAGCGCTGTTCACCCACTAATCACTTTCGGTCGCATTTCGCTCGTCCATAAACAAAACATAATCGCATCGGTGGACACAGATTCACGCATGGACGCACTGGAAATGACATCAATGTCTCAATTAAGGCCAACGCTAAAATCGTCGGATTTTCTGCTTGCCAGCAGCCGTACACCTCCCTGGTTAAATACGGTATAAACTTCGTGCAGCAGAACTCTTAACTCTTCGGAGCTGCCTTTGAATGTCGAGAAGCAACTCCCAAGAAGGATGTGACGTAATGGAGGCTCAACGGAGACGGATACGGTGCATGGGCGCATCACTGCTGGAGTGTTTATCGGATTTAAGAAGGAAGGAATATCTGTCTTGTTCACCAAACAGATGCAGTTATGTGGCAGCGAATTTCCCGTTAAAAGGTCAGAACAACGCAAAAGAACTTCCATTCCAGCCAGTATCACGTTAAAGAAACAGGGAAAAAAAAAAAAAGCATGAAGCAGCAGTGCAACACGACACGACAGGGCGCTACGTCACAATGAACAGCGTCAGCGCACAGAGCCCGCGAGTAGCGTATATATTGCAAGCTAAAGTGCAGAGTAGAGCCACGACTAAACAAGGAAAACGCAGACAGGACTTAAATAGGAAAATGAAAGGAAATAAGATAGGTGCAACAGCTTTATTTCCTCACGCAGAAAAATTGGGAAAAACCGGCAAAGCAGAATCGGTCGTATATTACAAAGAAAGCCGAGCGGGTGAGACCGGGAAAAAGAGGGCGAGATTTTCAATTGACGGCGCGGTGGCCGATCCTCGCGGCATACATAAACTTGGCAATATGTCGGCCGCCTCGGGAGCAGTTCCCGAGTGCGCGCGTGTGTAGGTAACGAGCGCGCACACGTGGTGGTGGGCGAGAGGGTAGGGAAAGGGAGGCGCAGACACCGGGCACAACAAATACGGCCGCTCGGACGGCGCGAGCGTTATTGCTCGCGCCTAGGATCGTAGGTGGCTGCGCCTAGAGACTCGCGCTCGCTCACCCCTCCCCCCCCCTCTCCCCCTCCTTACGTCCCATTTCCTGAAGCTTGTGTGCAGGGCATTCCAACCCCCCTCCCCTACCTCTACCCCAGAAACGCACCACAAAAGCCGCCAGGCTGCGCTCGCGTCATAAACTCTCGAGCCAGTGTATATTTCCCCGACAGGAGCGACAGGCTTCGCGTTATGCTACGTTATACGACCGCGCGCGCTCTCTAGCGTTGAGCAACGGCGGCACGCACCGGTGGGTACGCAATGTGCCCGCGCGTGCGCGCGGTGACAAGGGAAACGAGTCCACGCTTAAAATCACTTGACGACTGAAAGAAAATAAAGCGGGATAAAAAGGCTTCGCCATATATTGAAACGAGTAACGGCGACCAATGACATTTGCGGTTTTTTTTATAGTTCGAGGATTCAGCGCCAGATGGCGCTCTCGGCGGGATATTTCGAATGCGCAGACCGCGAGTGGCAATTAAACAGGAAGATTAAAAAAGAAAAAAAAAACCCTAATTCGAAAAAGCTGAGTAATTGCTTTGCGCCGCACCGACCGACACGGTTGCTAGCGCGGTGAAAAAACCTGGCAGGACCAGAATCACTAGTTGGGATATAGATACGCGTTATCCTCTCAGGTGCAAGCAGGTTAACAGCAGTTCCGTTAAGCTTTGTCGAAAGGGATCTTATCGCTCAACTTAAAAACGAATACAAGATACTTTATGCAATGCGCATTGATTTTCCTAGCCTTAAACAGCGCAGGACATACATTTAGCCATAGGAGCAGAAAATGGTACGGAAGGAATGGGCGCGAATTAGAAACATTGAAAAAAAAGAAAAGAAAAATATACGAATTACGACTTGTAATCGTACTATGTTGATACGGGCGCCCGAGTTCTCGAAAAAAAATGAAAAAAAAAAAAGAACAACAACAACCTAATTTGTGATGTTTCCCGAAAACACGCAACACAAGACACTCTCCGAGAACACACTAAATGCAGAAACAAGTCTTCGTCGTTCAATCTAGTTTCACATCAGATCTTCGAGAATAGCTGATCAGAACGGACAACATATTTAGCGGCATATGCACCGCTGGTACGCAACGCGCTTCTCACGGCGGCATCGCTTCTCTAGGCAGCAAAGGAAAGCTCCGCTTTAAAGAGAAATTCCACCTGCCGACGCCCTCACATGGAAAAAAAAAAAAAAAATCGCGTGAATGAAGCCCTCGTGTAGCCGCGCAGATTGCCAGCTCCACACGTATATATAGGCAAGGCAGAAAGCTCAATCGTCGCATGCACTGAGCGGGCGCGACGTGAGACGGCGGGCATAAAGCGGCCGCATGCCAACGCTTTGCGCGAAGAGCCCGGCAGGAAACCAACGCACAAGGCAGTTTCTCACTTTTATTCTCTTTTTTACTCTTCTCCAGGACACGAAGCGTGTTGTGTGTAACTCAATCAAAGCCGGGATGATGCACGGTGCGGAGAACCCCCGATGCAGGAGCATCAAAGAAAGAGCGGAGGGGAATAAGGCAAAAATAACATGTGAAAAAAGAAGGGAAGAACACCGAGCGAAGTCACAACGGAGAGAACGAGCAGGAGAGGGATACTACAGGGACGGGGGAAGTGGCTCGAGGCACGCGGTGACGAACCTGACGCTCTCGGACTGCCAAGCGACTGCTCGGCAGCGAGCGTTTTTAAAACCATTTTTCATTGCTCCCCGCACGCTCACGTCCGCGCGTCGCCTTCGCTGGAAAAGGGACGTCACGTTGCCGGGCAGGAGAAAAAAAAAAACATATACATGTATAGATATTAACGGAGAGAAGGCAGGAGGAAAAGAAGAGAGCGGGGGAAAAAGAGGGCGCGGAGAGGTGGGCAATCATGGTCGTATCAATAACACCGTATCAATAACTCCGCACCTCCTACCAACGGCGACAAACAAGCTAGGAGTCCGACCTCCTCTTGTTTCCCTTTTCATTTTTTTTTTTGTTCGCTCTTCCTGAAGCTCAAAGAGAAACAGAGATATAAAAGTGCATTAGAAAAAAAAAAAAGAAAGAATGAACGAAAACAGAGGGAGGAAGAACGAAGGTGGTTCCCAAAGAGAAAGCCAAATGAAGAGGCACGCTCATTAAGCTGGCTCAATAAGTGAACGAACAAGTGGACAGCTCGCTCAACTTAGCAGCGCTTGAAACACCTCGTTCTTGCTTTGCGGGTTGTTTATTCACATCCAGCGCAAACGTACGCCACATGTGCTCTTGCACTGTAACAGGAGTTGTTATAACACACTATATCGGCGGCGACGATTATAATTATACGTGTGTTTGTGAAGGCAGTATTGACATCTACCTCGAACTTAATATTGAAACAGCTAAAGTTTCAAGGAAAGACAAGTACCCTTGTCGAAACTTCGGCTCGAACCCAAGACGTGGCCTTGTTCGACCACTGTTGACAGAACTGCTTACTAAGTTTCTTAACCCACGGCGTACATACGAGCAGCTTCACGCTCGCTTCATCAGGGCCCCTGACATCTCGGGCGCGTATCGCCGACCTCATTAACGGTGATTAAGACAACAAAACATCGAAAACACATCAACCATTAAACGCTAGAAAGAGTGGCGGTTCCGTCACAAGCAGCTCCCTCTGTGGTACTGCATCGCCCTATAACTGGTCCTGAAGATAAATGGGTAGACTGAGAAAACAGCCATGAATGCCTGTATATAGGGCCTCGATAATGTAAGGATACTATTCGAATTCTTTTCCTTTTAGACGCTCGGTGTACCAAATGGTGGCAGGCACTGAGCGGTGGATTATACGAAAGGAATGTAATCTTGCTAAAATCCGACGAACGTGTGGCGCACGCCAGAGGGTCGATCAGGCAGGGCCCTCGAAGACAACTACGAAGCTGGAGGCGAAAGTGAATTTGCAGGTGAATTCCGGTATCTAAGGAGTACTGTCACATATTTTTGAAGTTATAACTCCAACAAGACGCTTTTCGCACGTAGAAGGATACCACTTTGCAAGTATGAAGGTTTGGAAACACTCATACAAGAGATGTTATTTTGGTACTTAAGTTGGGTCTCGAAATGCCGGACTTAGCGTCAGAGACGTTACTGTGACGTCATGACAAATAAGAAAATCTACTAACGTTGCGTAGCAAGGAGGTTAGATATTGTGACGTTGCTCGTTAAAGAAATAAACAAAGCGTTTGCACGCGTTCCTTGTGACTGCGCGCGCCAGTGGCAACCGAGTCGATCGCCGGAACGGAGCAAGCCCATGTATCATGACGTCATGTCTACCGAACCTGGGACATTCAGAAAAATCTCTTACGCTAGAATTGTCCGTAAGAGAAAATTCTAGCCAATCCTGCTGCTGGACATAATGGAGAAGGCGGACGACCTAAGGCAAAGAACCCTTACGAACCAAAAGCTTTGTGAATCTCGGCCTTGGTTCGTAGAACGAAGTATTCTAGTAAATTATTCAGGGCGCTCTCCCTCTTGCCAATAGTTTCTGTAGAATATAGAGGGTTTGCCCATTCACTACACACGCACGCACGCAGCGCACGCACAAATGACAGGTCGAAATTAGAGAGCTTTCGATAAGAAAACGTAAGCCATCTTGCGTTCCTTAATCTAAAGCTCTCTAATTTCACGTCAGAACTCCGTTACTGAGAAGAGCGGTAATGGTGACAAGCGAACAAGAAGCAGAACCGCTAGACGCGGAGAAATAAGGCGATGAAGGTGTTTTTAGGCGCTTCGTCACAGTCAGCAAGACGGCTGAAACGGTAAACATGCACAAATCCGCGTGACGCTGCGAAGAATGATGTCAGGCTGTCACGCACTGTGCCGTGACAGCATATCCCACGCTTCCATTTGTACTGTGGACCGGGAAAAAGAAACGATTCTTATGGTTCATTATTTACTAACTGCCGAGATAAAAAAAAAAAGAATTACAATGTCGCCTGTATCGCGAAGCAGTGACGTAATAGCTGGCGAAATATAAAGCTCAGTACCCCGTAGACTATTTGGTGCGGTGTCTGTTGCAGTGAACATTCGCTGCTGCGAGCGAGCTATCTCCTTTCGAGAAGTAAAAGAAGTCAGACGTAATTGCTTGTGGAAGCTGCGCCTCTCGGTGGTGAAGTGGAAAGACGCGGCTTATCTCCCTCCTCTTACCTACTCAGACTTAAGCCACTGGTGCCTACTAATACAACACTTTAGTTCCTTACCGCTGGATTCGTTCGGCTTTTCTCAAATTTGGGCTAACGCATCAATAGGCCTCACGTTATCCTTGAAGAAAACGAGACGACGTCAGCGCCATCCAGTAAACATCAGAAGAAGTGGGACGCTAGAAGAAGAATACTAATGAAGACCAAGCAGTCGCGCGAAATTGTGTTTGCTCAGCGATGGAGGCAGTTTTAGTTGTTTCAGGGCCATTTCGTTAGGTTCTTCATACGTAATTTTCATTCATATTTTCCTGAAAATCCCCCCCCCCCCCCTCCGCCTTACTGATTTTAGTAATAACTGCATTTTCCTAGTACCATCCGAATCTTGGACAATCTCCCTCACTGGGCATGCGCCATCATAGATGGAAAACGAAACGAAGCAACCATTGTCATGTATTTAAAAGAAGCAAACTTAATTTTAGGACCGCAATTGGGAAGGCCGCGTGCTAGAATTAATGAACAAGGCGCAGGAGCCAGCTGTATCCAGTACACAGATTTTGAGCGCGTGTTAGCCAATCATGGTAAGTGCTGGCGCCATCACTAGCTCTCTCCAGGATCAGTACCCTCCACGGCTGTAGCATCGACAGAGTGGTTGACTACAAACACATTATACGGGATATCTTCGAAATTTTAGAAAGGAAAAAACCGAACCGAAAATGGTGTTACTTCAGGCTCCTTTGAAGGACATGCCCAAAAACGATAGCATCCCTGCTGTCTCTACATAGGTTCAGAAAAATTAGGATGTGCTATAGGCATGCAAAAACCACGCGACCAAAGAAATCGTTTTTTTGGGGAAGCTGGCATATGTTCGCAGTGTGCAAGCGTCTCAAGAGAAGCAGCGTGAACAGATGTCTTTGTTAGATGGTTCTAAATGTGTTCGGCTGGCTGAGTATTAACTATGCGTGTACCTGAGCCTTATGGGTTGAGGCGAGCTACTGTATGCTTTTCCATGGAGAAGAGTGAGAGAGAGCGAGAGAGAGAGAGAGACAAAAGGCAGAGTGGCTGAAAGGTGTGGCATACTTGCATTTTAGTCTTGCATATAGCACTGAAAATCACGCCAATATTAGCACATGTTGAGTGCGAGAAATTTCAATGAAACTGTGGCGTACTTACGTGATGTAAACAGGGCGCAGCCCAAACCCCCAGAGTGGGTTCAAAGATAACCCCAAAGATGATCTTTCGCGCTTGAAGACGCTTTAGAGCTGCCATATTACAAATTTTGACCTGTGTTGTATATTGAAGAACGTTTGTATTTGGTATTGTGATTTGAAACGGGGGAAATAAATAATAATCATAAAAAGTGGCTCAGAGGAAGAATCCAAGACTTCCAATTTATTGGCCTTAAGTGCGTATCTTCGAATATTTATTTTTCTTTCTTTCTAATTTTCTCGCAAACATGACGACCTTTATGGTGCTGGCGTCAAGAAGTTAGAACGTCATGGCAAGAGAAGAAGAGAAAAATATGGAATTTTCTAGACTCTAACCGACAGCCCTGTTTAACATTTCCCGACTCATTTTGTTGTTGCAACATGCCATTTAACTTCTATCCCGGTGCTTATCTTTCAACAACCCTACAACACTAGAATTAAACGTATTTCTAGTATCACGTTGCTTTGTCCGCCCTATTCATGGCCAATCCCCCCAGCGAGTAACAGCCACATGGTCAAATGATAGGAAGAACAATAAGCGAGCAGTTTACACAACGCCTTGATATCGTCATCAAACGGGACGCAATGCGAACTCATGCTCTGGCAGAATGATCTTTCCCGATTCAACATAGCTCTTCACCAGCAAAAAAAAAAAAAAAAAAAGAAAGAAAAAAACCGCCAACGTCAACTCAGGGCTCTACGTCGCACGTGCGAAGATTTACAAATAGGTTGGTCAGCAAGCGCAGTCGTGGCTCATCAGGGACTGCTCCCCGAGCACGCTTTGCGAACTGAAAGGAGCAAAAAGAATAGGGAGACCGCGAGGGAAATGGGATGAGGAGGAAGTGGGCGCCATTTCGCTTCTTTCATACCTCATTCTCGCCGACTTTGCGGAATGAGAAGCGCGTTAACACGCCCAATTGCATTCTCGTCAGCATCCCAATTCGCTTCGCGGGAGGCACAACACACGGCGGCTGCGCCGAGAGCGGCCGTTATTCTCGCGCGCCTCCTTCCCCACTTCGTCCCTTCTCACACGTGCGCGCGCGCTCGCGCGCACCAGCGCGAGCCCATCTTCCCGTTTTTGAGAGCGCCGGCGACGCGCCCCTTTCCCCTGAAACGCCGTCGGGAGAAAAAGCTCGGTCCGCATAGGCGCGCCACGGACGGATTCCGACCAATCGGAAGGCAGATCCGCCAACGCGTTTCTTTCTTTTTCCACGTCTCGAACCGCCGTCGGACGAATCACAATGGATCCGGTGAACGCATGCAGAAAGAAAGAGGCCCCCCTCAGCGGAGAAGAAGAATAGGAACAAAATTGGAAGGCAAGTAAATGCGAAAACCCTGGGAGAAGTCGACGTTCCGAGCGCGCTTCGATCGTTTCCGTTGCTGTTTCCCTTTTGGATAACTCGGATGAAATAAGGGACCCCGAGAGAAAACGCAAACAAAAGGACGGCGAGATCTCGAGTAAAAGAGAGAAGGAAAGGAAAAAAATTACATGCGGCGGCGGTTCGTGGCAATCGAGTGCATAAATATAGATATAAATCGAACTGGCTTCAGAAGCGCTATAGTGGACGAGGCGAGACAGCAGGGCCGCGAGGGATGTTTATAACGTCTCTTTTTTCTTCGGAGTGAAATATGAATCGAAAAGCCGCGCCATTCAGTTCTTTGCTCGCTAACCGAGGCAGCGCGTTCCCAACATACAAAACCAGAACTCGGGCAATACTTGGCCAACAATACATGTACATGCGTACGTGCGCACACGGAAAAACACAAGAGCGAATAAAAAGCCTTATACGTCAGGCAGCCTTCGGCCACGCACAAGAGCGCCAGCGTCACATTGCCTGCGACGCCTCACCGGACGCCGTGCAACGAGGTGGCAGGCAGCACCGATACCCGTTGTTGCAACTTGCACTCAAAAACGAAACACGAAGATCGCTGCAGCGCGCACTGGCGAGCAGCACTGCGCCAAGCGCTCTCACTCGCCAACTTTCCACTATGCTCCTCATTCTCTTTCTCTCATTTCTTTCTTTCTTCTTCTTCTTCTTCTATCTATGTGTTAGTCGCGCGCCGGAACGCCGGCCTCAAGTCGCGAGCCAAGCAACAAAGGTTATTCGATTCGAACAATTCGAGAACGGCCACTTGCGTTCTAGCCGGCGGAGCAGCGCCCCAATATAAATACAGCAGCCAGGGGCGGCATATAGGGTTGCCGGGAGCCAGGAGCGGACGGAAGATCCCAGGCGTCGGTTTCCCTGAAAGCACTAAAATTAGGGAGAGAGAGAGAGAGAGAGAGGCGCGGCGCATTGAAGGTCTTCGGGAAGACGTCCACGACACACATCCCCTTCCCCCTCAGTTTCCTTGTTTCTCCACCCGAAGAAGGAAAGCGGAAGCCAGAGGCCAAGGCGCCAAGAAGCGCTCGAGAGAGAGATGCTAGCGTCGGCCGCGTTACTTCCTCGGCCCAGCGCGCCTCGACGCCGTCATAGGACGCAGCGCGCAGTCGGCATGGCGCGCTTGGTGTTGTTTTCCAGCGACGCCCTCCCCCTTCCAGCCTCACGCACGCGTTCCTCTCAGGCCAGAGTGTTTTTGTCTTGTGCGCGCCGAGGCGCGCTATATGGGCTGCCGGGAGGGCTCTCGGGAACGTATCTCATATATATTTGAAAGGAGGAGGCGAGTTTTCATTTCAGAGACACCGCCGTCGCTAGCGCCCGACGATCCAGCGAGCTGCACCGCTGCCGCCGCTTCCGCTGCCTTGAGCGAGAACCGCGCATTCTTCTTCTTTTTCCCTTTATATATATTTTTAATTTTTCCCCTTCAACAGAAAAGCCCCATAGCTGGGCCAGCTCGCTCGGCTATACCAGAGCCTGCAGCATCTCTCGAGAAACGCGGCGGCCGCTGTTTTCATTTGGCTCCTGGCCCGGCGGCTTCCGCAAAAACAAACTTTAACGTTTCAGTATTAGCTGCCGCAACACTCAAAGGCGCTGCGCTGCGCACCTCCCGTGGATTTGTGTGGTTATTATTTCTTTTTCCTTCTCCGTCAGCTTAAAGAACTCGCCCGAAAACTGCCCGTATAAAGCGCCCTCTCTTGGTAACAGTACTACGCGACGGCAAGATCCTACGCCTACGGTCTTTGATCGTATCCAAAAAATAATCGGGCTTATATGAACTACACCACGCGCGCAAGGGCTCGGCTCACAATACTCTTCTTTTGTGAGAGCTGTGCGCCGTTGGCCTGCCCCATTTCGTATTACCGTTCGGTGGCGCCTATTCAACTGTTCAAGCACATGACCAGCTTTGTCCGGAAACGAGACTTAAATTTGTGACGAGTGCTCTCATGCGACGTATGAATTTCGGACCAAGCACTGTGTGCTCCTGAAGGATAAAGTGTTGTTCCAGAGGAAACCTGCAGTCCAGCCGAATCGCCATTCATTATACAAGTTATATCGAACACACTGTGCTCGACTGCAAAGTATTTGAATATTCTTCGTTTCTTAGACTCCTAAACATGAAACACCATCGGGCTGGGGAAAGTGAACAATACCGAGTTTCATAGGCAGAGAGAGGTTGGAAGCAATAGAACAAAGGATGTCGCAGGAACCAACGGCGCTGGCGCCAACGTTCCAGAAGGGGACGTCGTTGTCACGGCCTTGTCGAAACATTCGCGCCAGCGAAATTTGTTCAACCACAGTTGACCGAACCGAGTAAGTTTCAGGATCAAGTTTTCAAAGTACTATGTGCAGGTGTGTATGCTGTATAATGGTTACAGTGTCCGCTGTACTGCAAAATGTTGAATGTGTGCGCCATAATACGTATACCCTTTATAAATAGTACGTACGCAGGCGAAAATGAGATTAACACTGTGCTTAGTGTCTATTTTATTGTAAGGATAAAGGAATTTATTGACGTCAAATACCAGCGACTGCCAGTTTGTCCCGCCGAATACTAACTATAGCCTCCTCATCTGTCCATTTCCTTTGAGTAAGTTGTATCTAGCCTTACAGAATCGTACCGCGTCAGTCTTGTTTATCTGTAGAATCAAGATGCCAGGGAAAATGCCACAGACGAAATACCGGAAAATGTCAATCAATCAAACAATCAATCCGACAAAAACACAGTGCCATGAAGTAAGCGCGTGCCCTCTGAAACTGTGCCTGATGAAAAGCTACGAGGGCATGACCCGAAAACGTACGTTTTCCTTTACGTTTTCTTTGTTCTCTTTCTCGTTGAATGTTGCTATTATTATTATTTCTTTTTCGTTCAAGATGCGCCCATATGTCTTATTCCTCACGGTTTCCGGCAGAGCTATCGATCGTACGTAGTACAGCGCGAGCCACGTCGCCTCTTCAACCTATACAACGCCTAAACAAGGCACGCACTCAGCTGCGGTGGACAGGACACACCGACCGGACGGACAGAGAGTCCCGTCTTCGTGGGCGTGCTTACGTCGACGCAACGAAGCCAACTGAGGCCACCGCAGGGGCCCTTCCCTCGACACCTGCACTGGCAACCCGGCGACACCGTCCGAACTGCAAGCCGGCGGTTTCTGTCTCCTCGGACACCGAGAGAGCGAAGCCCGAAGCGCACGCCTTCCGCACGTATGCAATGCCGCCCCGCCGCAGCCACATGGATTCCGGCCGGTGGAAGGGCGGAGGGCGAGCAACCGATGTGACAGCGCGCTGTCGCGAGGGGCGACAACCCGTCTTGGCTTAATTAAGTGGAGCGGGCACCTGCGACGGTCAGGACCGCGGGCGCTTCCCAGGGCGCCAGCGCGCGCACACACACACACACACACCTCCCTCCGGCTCCCTTCGGAGCCCGTCACGCCTGCGACGCGCAATTAAAAGCCAATTCATTAGGCTGCCAAGCGAAGCGCTGATTCTGCATTCCCGGCGGCTCGGTCCCCCGGGATGGAAGACGCGACGGTTGAGTACGGTGCGGGAAAGCGGGGAAACGCCGGGGAACCGAGACTGCGTGGCCGTGCGAGCGCCGCGGCGTCGGGAGGCCGAGAGGAGGGCCGCGGCTCGAAACAGGTGTCACCCAACAGTGCCGCCAAATAAAAGAGTGAAGGGGGAAAACGGGCGCATCGACTGGGACGCTGCCGACGACGGTGTAGCGCGTTCATCGAATGCGACACTGAGAGGAGTGAGCACGAGCTTATTTATTTATTTTATTTATTTTACAATACCTACAGCGCCCAACGGGCATTATTGTAGGGGGGAGTACAGAAAAACGGGAATCAGATCAATCCGTACATACATACATACATACATACATACATACATACATACATACATACATACATACATACATACATACATACATACATACATACATACATACATACATACATACATACATACATACATACATACATACTACACACATACATACGTTTCCAGACATTGGAGCTACATTGGAGACCGTTCAAATACGTTTAACAAAGAAATGGAAGAAAAGCAAAATGTACTTCACCACTTATAGAAACGGACTCCCGATAAATGAACGCCAGCGCGCAGTGACTGTGAGCCCAATTTCAGGGAGGACGACGGTCCTGCTGAAAATACTCTTACAGAGCGATTACACACAGAGAGAGAGAGAGATCGAAAGAAAGAAAGTGAGCAGGATAAGGGTCGCCCGGGTCCCTAATCTATAGCAATGTACAGCGAAACGGTTAGCTTGACGTTACGGATTAAACGGCGCAAGAATTCTCGCTCATTATAGTTGGTGATTACACGTAACACATCCGACTCTCCCCATCTGGCTAATACGTGTGAGTTAACATCATTTTTAAAGCCATTTGTGAAGCTCAAAATCGCATCACAACGACATCAAGATGGACAAGCAGCAAGTTACCGCATTAACCAGATATTTCTTTACACGGCCAAGCAAGCTCCAGGCTAAACACCTGAGCACTCCACTGCAGAGCTTCACCACGTATACATTTCTCACTCCACAGGTTCCGAGAGGTCGAGCAGTAAACCTGTTCATGCTGCGAGTACCACATAAAACGGACGAAGATGAGAAGCGGCCCTATTATATACTGTTCTGCTTTTTTCTGCGATGGCGTCCGCAGTATTACGGCACAAGCGCTCTTAGGCACTTATCTGCATAAACAAGAGAATGCGAAACAAGCGCCGACAAAAGCGACAAAAAAAAAAAAAAAAAAAAAAAGCGCCGACGCTGACAGCCGCCAACTGACAGTGCGGTTTGCAGAAAAATGCCGGGCATATTTTCAGCCCCAGCTGCTTTCGATCCATCGCCGGGAGGTCGACGCCAACGAGATGACATAATGAGAAGTGTGTATAGTCCCGGAAATCAAAAACACGACATCATCCTGCCGGAGCAGCTAGACAGACAGGAGGTGATGCGTCTTGCACACGCGGCTGCGGAAGAGCAGGTGAGACGGAGCGAAACGGTTCAACGACCGGTTACATTGTGCGCCATTACGGAGGTAAATCTCCTCTGCGCGTGCATACAGCAAAAACACTCGGCTGTCGACTGCGCAGAATCTGTGGAGAGGCGCGGACGTCTCCACGGAGTGGAAGCCCTGCGCTGCATATGCGTATTGCGTGCGCTGCGCCAAGAAACGTTTCGCTGTTGCAGACCCCCAGATGGGCACGTATTCGCAAAACAGTTCGTACGCTGGTACCATTCCTAGGAGCAGGTGCCAGTCAACCGTGATGTTCGAGATAATGTTAGCGAATGGGGCCAGCAAATTGCAAGCAGTTCATACGAATGAAGGGCCTTGTAAATCCACTGTTTCAGAGCAAACGTCACTGCTATCGCAAACCAGACGTGTGAGGCTGTGTCGCTGACTTTACGAGGCCTGCCCGACGCAGAAAAATTAAGCTCTTGCAATTTGATATTATTTATTTTTTTCGTATATGAAGAGCCTAAAGGGATGAAGATACCGGAGCGTCAGCGAGTCGTTGCTGCTCAGGTGCCGCCTTAGGCATTCCGAAGGCAAATCGGAAGCCTGAGGTGCATCACTATGGATACCCTGGAAACTTCGCTGGAAATGGCTGAGCGCGCCATAGGCAACTTCATGGTCCACTTCGCCCGGCTGTACCGCACAATTGGCTCCGTTGACTCAGACACAACGAGCGGGCACTAACGGGTACGGTTCCTGAGCTATGTCCTAACGATTACATGACACTATACTGCCATAACAGAGATTCTTTACTCATTGACCACCAACGTTTACTTTAAAGTCGGGCGTTCACTCCATGCATCCCTGCCACCTCCACCACCACACAGTGAACAACCCTTGCCGCAGCGCTTGTTTATTCAAAAAACCGCGGCTGCTTCGCCAACGGCAGCAGCCGCGGAGGCGCCCCGGTGATCCGTCAATGGCACGCGGTGGCCCGGCCTGAGGGTCTCAGCGTGATACACCGCCGCACTGACAGTTCCATTTGCCCAGCGAGCGTTTCGCAACGCCGCAAACGGATCGGCGCTCGTCCCCGACAGCTGTGCCTCCCAGTGCGTGCTCGTATGCATGCACGCACTGCATGCGCGTATAGGCGCGTACATGCACGATCAAGTAGTCGTCTCTCACCCCATGAAAAACCACTCCGCACCGCTTAACCTCCTCGGCCTCGTTCTGGCTTCGTTCGACACTGGAGCGATGCAAAACAAGCCGATCCTCGAAGAGAGGTTACGCGACCTGGAGAACGACGAGTAGCATCCATCTAGGTATTGCATTCGTTTACTGCGAACCATGCGAGGAAGGCGCGCCAGCCCGGCAAGAAAATAAGATAACACTAACGAAGGTGCCCGTCGATAAGCGAGAATCACGTGGGGCCTCGCAGGAGCGAAGATAATTAACCAGATCCAACGGTTCGTTCGCCGAGAAAGGCGAGAATGCCACTACGGTTGGAGGGCTCTTCGCTCCCACTATAGGCAAGACGATCCCGCCGGCCCCGATTGACGGATGACGGGCAGTCAGCGTTTTTAAAAAACGAACATAGTATCAACGTGTTTTCAGTCGTACCCTTTCAGGGTACAAGCACGAAAAGTAGTAGTAGCGTAAATGAGGGGAATGAGTGGAGGACACGACATGGAGATGAATGGAACGGAGAAGAGTCATTGCTTTGCTGAACAACGTAATCATCGATCACTAGCTGTCTTGGAGCAACTGCACCGACGGCTGGAAAGGTTGCAGAAGGCTCGACTAACCCTTTTGAAACACACAAACGCACACACACCAAAACAAATCTTACACCTGGATTCGGCGAAGTTCGTTTGCGTGGCGAGTGCTATACGCAACCTCAAGGCCAGGTCATTCTCGCTCTCCGAAATGAGCGGGAGCACGAGGGCCCGTATAAACAAAACGTTCTTAGACTAGAATTGTTCGTAAGAGGAAATTCCGACCAATGCTGAAGCTGGAAATGTTATTAATGAAGGCAGCCGTTCAATGGCAAACAACATCATAAAAGAAAAGCTTTGCGAATTTCGCCCCAGATTCGTGTCACTTTAGTAGGGGTAACATGAATCCCTGCAAACCCCACTAGTCGACGTCAAGTGTAAGCCACAGATATCAGTTATTTACAACGTAGCAAACACTCCTTCAGAAAGGCTCTTGTGACGATCACAGACGTCTTCCGGTACAGTTGTACATGTTCCTGACGCCACAGACACACACACACACACTATAGCTGCCATAAAACCGCGAAACCGCAATATAGAAACTCACTTGGAGGTACGACGACATTCGCCTGTGTTGAGTGCGGCCTCAGAACTGGACCGCTCGACCCAACGCCTGCTTTGCTAGGATGCATATACCGCGTTTTTTTCTAACAGCTTTTAGAAGTCGAGCAGATCGTAAAGGTGAAATCATGTTAAGTGAGTGGTATTCATCGAAAACACAACTTTGTCCTCTGTAAATACCAGAACCCTGTACTTTGAGCAACTAATCTACTTATCTCGAGGAAACACCACCTGCAAGAAATTCGAAAGTGTCCAAATTACACGAACTTTCAAGCTAGAGAGAGAGTGACAGACAGGGAAACAGAAGAGAGGAAAGGCAGGACGGTTAGCCAGATGCATGTCCGGTTTCCTACCCTGCATTGGGGGAAGGCGATACAGGGATGAAAGAGAGAGACAGGAGAGAAAGAGAGAGCACAGTTTAGCGCACATTTGAACGTGCGCACCGAGTCTGTATAAAATAATTGCGCCTGTAATGCTATTTTGACACAATTGTTTTGTTAGTTTTTATATATGGAGCTACAACTACATCGTACTCCGCGTACTGCTAAAAATGCATATTTAAGACGGTTATCGTTTTCCGCAATCGTTATGTTTACGTTGGGCGGTATAGTTTTGGAAACAATTAAAAAATTCCCGCGATTGATGAAAAAAATTCAGTGCCCTTCTCCTGTCGAGGAAATGGGGTAAGCGAAGCTTGTGGCAAGACGACGCTGTCGCAGGCATTCCGCTTCGTTTACCCTAAACTCAGGACAGGCGGCTCTTCGCTGACGTTTGGCCTCAACATCACGCTGCCGCAATTAGGGGTCCGCAACTCGGGGTTTCGCCCGGTCTTCGGAAGCCCGCAAGCTAGAATCGTCACGTCGACGTCGAGCCCTTTCCCGAGCGAGTTCGCGGCGCCGTTTCTCAAACGTAGCCTGCTCCTCGGCGGAACGCACCACGCGCGCCTTCCCAACCAGTCGCCGAAACTGATCTGAGGCGAGGGAAGCCCGGCGGAGCGCGCGGCAACCACCTTTCCTTCCCTTTCCTTCCCCGCGACACACCAAACGACCCTGATTGGTCACACGCGCCACGTGATCCGGCGCCGGCGCAGTTTTCCCCACCCCCTTGCTCTTTCTTTCTTTCCTTCCTTTTGTCTTTCTTTATTTCTGGTCCCTCGCTCATACCCGCATATCAGATTCCCATATCCTTGTCTATGGCTCATACCCGCATATCCAATGCAGGTATTAGCCATAGTAGCTTTAGCGTTACATCGCCGGCGCAGGCTAGCGTATACAAGCTTCGCGTGCAAAATCATATTTATCTTATGGGAGACAAGAACTGCAAGCCGGTATTGCTGTTTATCATAAAGTTTCTGCTAAAACGAGATTCAAAATTAGCTTTAAGATCAGCTAGAGAATCAACAAGATATTACTGAATGTATGCTATAAATACTGTACGATTGTCGTCATTGGAAATACTCTAAAAAAATCCTTATCCACTGAAGGCGCATTTCCGCTACTTTTCAAGCTTAACGTCAGCTCGGCTTAGAGAAATATTTCATGAAATGGCGACACAGCATGACAGAGGATACCTTCTGAGAATAGCTCATTCTTCGTCACATTACGAACAAACGACAGAAAAAAAGCATGGCTTCTATAGACACACGTCTTCCATCGCCACACAAAACACTACGATGACGGCCATCGATGACGTAATGTTGCAACCGCTATTCCGTATTTTTTAAATACCTAATTGGAGCACAGATATTTGGCAGTACATTTTTGTTCTAAATTAACGTCATTAGTATGAAGAAATATAAGCAGAAGAACGTCGAGTAAAGAGAGAGAGAGAACAAGAGGTAAAAGGCAGAGAGGTTAACTAGATTAGATGTCCGGTTAGCTCCTCTGCACAGAGGGATGGGGGTAAGGGAAGAAAAGATGAGGAGAAAAGAAGATAAAAAAAAATAGAACGCCTCTGTTCGCACACTACAGTATTTCAATCAGTCCTGTTGCTCTGAAAAAAAGCACACTGGAGCTTTTAAAGCAGTTCAGGCCGACGTCGGCTGGGACCAGGGTCTAAGAATTTTGGCTTTCGTCAGGGCACGGTTGTCAATCTTGTCGAGCGTGACGGTGAGGACTTTTCTTTTTGTATTGAAATGACGACAAGCGCACAAAAGGTGTGATATCGACTCTTTGCACCCATGCACAATCTTCACATTCCGGACTTGTGGAGATTAAGATGAGGTAGGGGTAGGCATTAGTAAAAGCTGTTACAAACCATAGTCGACAAGTGAACGTTATCCGTCGTGGTAAGCCGTGCGTAACGCGGACCTTTTAGTTGGGGATTCATGAAACGAAGGCGCTGGTTTGCAATGCCAGGCGAATTCCATTGGGCCAACGTAAGCTCGCAAGCAAGCGTATGGAGTTTTCTCACCGCATCTGTCCTTGGCATCGAGATAGCAATGCAATCGCCACTGTCACGTGCCGATCGAGCGGTTGCGTCTGCTTGCTCGTTTCCAACGATACCACAGTGACTTGGCAACCATTTAAAGACGATGCCATGTTGTTTCTCAATTACCCGATGGTAAATTTCTCTTGTGTCCGCGACAAATTGTTCAGGGGGTCCCTGGCGCAATGCAGAGAGCAAACAAGGGGGGGGGGGGGGGGGGGGGTGCTCCCTTGGAATCGCAGGAGATGGACGATTTATGGGGAGTTTCCTTGTTGATGTACTTAAGTGCTGCGCGTTCAGCAGCCGCCGTTGATGTCAAGTGCAATGTCCTCAATTTTATCTGAATAGATTGTCTGCGACAAATAATGCTGCTGCTTAACCAGAGTGCATGACCGACCCATCGGTGTCAACATGTCAGCGGTCACTGTAGCCTTTATCTAGTAGCACTAATGCTGCCTGCTTGAATGCTGCTGATTGCATTTGTGCCTTCTTGATGCCTGGAGTGGTAAGGCATACTCGAGGTGAACGCAGAAACCACAATGGCAACGAAGGCCCTGCTGCCGCGACGAAATTCGGTGGAAGAGATAAAGACAGGAAATCTGTAGGTCGGCCGCTCGAACATTGAGTAAAAGAGCTAATATTTGCTTTCGTAAGCACTAAGAAATGCGCACTTTAATGAGACGTTATGAGCAGGTTGAATAAGAACTTCTTCTTTTTTTTTTTTTTTTTTTTGAGCGGGGGATACGAGTCCTGAGTCCCATGTACAGACACACACACAAAGAAATTCTTACGCTAAAACTGTTCTTGAATGCAGATGCTAGTTAATCGTAATGTTGGACAAATTATTAGTGAAAGCGACTAGCACAAACGAAGAAAAAGCTTTGTGAATTCGGCCTCTGGCTCCTTCCTTAAATATCGCGCTTAATTATGGCTGATCCATAAATGCAATGCAAAAGTTGACTAAAACAAAATCCAGTGCGAACGAATGAGCAGAAGCTGCCATCCTTTTGTCGCAATTTCACGCTGTGTTTTACAACAACCACTCAACAAACATCGCAAAATTTTCAGTCTTGCAGCAAAAGTTGCTTCTGAAAATGAAGCAATCGCCCTAATTAAATTTAGTAAGCGCAATGCGACAAATGCCAGGCGATGCGCAACAGATAAGAGAAGAGCAAGTTGTGGAGTTCATGCTAGGTGTTTTTTTTTTTTTCCTTCCGTGTGCGTGCGTGGGGTAATTTAGGCTCCTTTACACAGTCACTGCAGAGCTATAAAGATCTGCAAATTTTCTCCGGACACCAGTTCACATGAACAAGAAAAAAAAAAGGAATAATAAGAGCGACAAAAGGGACACTGAACAGAAAAAATTAATGTAGCCCCAATTCTGCTGACATCCTGTGCTTGTGTAGTTGAAATCCAGCGCTAATGCAGCTGCACTGACGTGAAATCTGGGGAAGTGCGAAGCAATGATGAGCCGGTGCTGAAGTAGCACTGGAGGGAGGAGCAATCGAGCGCTTGTGGGGTGGAGGCGCCATCTCATGCGCTGCGCTTGTACCAGTGTGGCGTGCCGGAACCAATTTGAACAAGTTTCAGCTAATTAATGCGCTTAATGCTTGATTATTCCTGTCCTTTAAAGTATTCTGAATCACGTTAGTTTATTTTGAACCGGTTTTGATCAATTCTGCAGTTGTTTTGACCCTGTTTTGAACACTTGTTTTTAAGCGTGATCACGACACATCACGCGCGACGGAGGCGGACAGCCCGGGCCCCAAAGTGCTTCGCACTTAAAATAAGTTATGCTGTATTTGAAAAATATCTTTCTACAATAGCAAATCAGCCACTTCAATCGTGAGAAGAGGCCTGGTATGCGAAAAGAGAAGCATGAACCAAGCAGGGCTGGGCACGTCGCCTTGAAGTCACCACACCATATCGCCGAGAGGTCCCGGATTTCGATGGCATCTGTCCTGGCCTACTTAATTCACTACCGGTAAAGATCGACTCAATTGCATCTTTAAACCGACAAAGACTGAAGGTGACAAGTTTCATTACCTTTTGCTGGGCCAGAACGACCCATTCATATTTACCAACTAGCTCGCACCCAAACCCTTCAGAACGGCCCAAATGCGAAAATACACTTCGTAATCCGTGACATCACAATGACGTCATAGCAGCTGGGGTTCAAGAAATGGAACTTAAATCTTCCCCTACTCTTCTCATAAGTAACTAATTACTGCCAAATTAACGAAAACGGAGTTTTGAAAGTACACTTTATCGGTCTAAACTCATTAGGTGTTCCTCCTTGGGGCCACTTATATCTGCAGAAGTATACACACGACTGTACAAAAACAAGAAAAAAAAAAAAAGAGTAAAAAGCACAAATCGAAAAGTGCCAACAGTTTCACATGAGCGAATTGGTTCACTTTGATGGTACGAAAGACCAAGCATGCATTCAGCGAATAAGGGTGAAGGTTGCTTACATGAACTACTTCGAATGAAAACTTCAGTTGTGAAACTCGCCACCGTGTTTAGTGTTTACTTTACCCGAGGACTTGTTTTATGTGATAACACGTTTTATGTGACTGCAGTCATTACTCGTTCCGACAGACAATATCTGACGGTTGCGCTGCCACTCTCCTGAACATTCTTTCCTCGGCCCTTTTTCCTGGACAACTACACAAATAACCCAAAGCTTTTCAGGAAAGTCGGAATCTCTCGCTCTCTCTCTGTGTGCGCTTTATTTCTGAAATGAATTGAAAAATTGTCATCCACATGACAGTAGAGCAAGCATCTACAGCGTTGCACAAATTTGCAAAGCTTTCTTTCCGAGACAGGAGCGTGGGTCTGCTTCCTAGCTTCGTGTTACACTCAGGTGGATGGAAATCTTTCTGTAACATTAAACTTTATTCACGTTGCGCATTTCAGCAGATGGGAGTCGAACTCATGCCTTCCGCATTACGCGTGGAATGCCCTACCACTGAGCTACCGCGGCGGCCATCCTCCCGTAAACTTTCCTATGTGTACGCCATTACCCGTGGGAATGTCAGCCAGAGCCATTCCTGGGGTGAGGGCGAATGTGGAAAATCCGTAGAAGCGGGCAAGGAAGATGGAAGCGTAACCTCTGATAAAGGACTATGAAGAAGCGCCTATTCTAGAACGGCACAGTATCGGCATTACGCGGAGAATACGCCGAACTCGAAATGACATCAGTGTGCAGGTGTGAAATGCAGTTGCTGCGAGAAGCCGAATAGCTCCACACTGCCATCGAACGATATGTGTTCCTTGACAGCGAACAGACTTCCGTAGCAACGGCAGATCTTTTGTATTCACGCGCACATTAACGCATTAGAAAAAACACACAAACAAAAAGCACGAAAAGCAAGGGGGAGGGGGGGGGGGGCGACAGCAGTACAAAGACAACGCAAAGAGAAAACAAAACATTGGTATTCACATCTCTGCGACAGGTGCGATGATTCTGAGAATGCAAGCGCACTGCACTGGTGAAGCGAAGGAATAATGCTTCGAGCGCCGACTCTGAAGCACAATAGCTGTTACTTTGCGAGAGCTATCGCGAAGCACCCGTTGAATATGAAAGCGGAACTATGCATGGCTTTCGTTGAATTTTATTCAATCCTTTTTTTTCTTTCTTTCCTTCGTGCACAGCAACAGAGCAACATCACAGGGATGGAAAAAGAAGCGCAAATTAGAACTGTTTTCTGTGTTGAACCAAGAGCATATAATAAAAACAAAAAGGAAACAATAGAGGCCTAAATTCGAAACCACTATGTGAATATGATCAGTAGTGTCGGAAATCTACCTCGGAAATAAACAAATCTATCTATCTATCTATCTATCTATCTATCTATCTATCTATCTATCTATCTATCTATCTATCTATCTATCTATCTATCTATCTATCTATCTATCTATCTATCTATCTATCTATCTATCTATCTATCTATCTATCTATCTATCTATCTATCTATCTATCTATCTATCTATCTATCTATCTATCTATCTATCTATCTATCTATCTATCTATCTATCTATCTATCTATCTATCTATCTATCTAAATCACGGTTATTCGTGTTCCAGTAGAGTGCTTTACCCTAGCGCGACCCGAAAGTGCACCGCGGCGCTAAAACGACACAACAACAAGGGGGCGCCACACGACAGCTATTTCATTTTTGTTTCCTGGCCCCCCATCCCGGGCATCCACGCAGCGCGTGCCGCGAAGGGCCGGAGCGCTGTGCGTGGGGCGTGGCTTTGCATAACAGAGGCGGTCCCGTCACGGGCCCGGGGTCTGCGGCGAGCCCAATAACGGGGCCGAACGCCACCGGCTTCCGTCGCCGCGCCATCCATCTCGTCGTGTCACGCAGGTGTCGTCGCAGCGCCCCAGCGCGCGACGCCGGCTGCCGTGCCGTAAACCGCCAGCACCGCGGCGCCCTCTCCGAATTGTTATTTCTTCTCGCTCACTCTCTGTTATTTGGGGCAGTTTAAGGAGTGAGAAAGCGCTAAAGTACGAGTTTAAGCGAAGAATTTTTCGTCAATGGCCTGTCGAGGAGTCGCCCCAGACATAACGGTCGCGTTTAGTTCTTTAGGTTGCTGGCCATTGTCGCAATGAAATATACTAGGACAGTGGTCACGAAGGACGTATGCGCTAAAGGCAGCTTTAGTACTAGTTCGCTTTTTGCGACCTATGGGCTTGCGAAATAGAGCGTGATAGTCTTGTCTGCCATTCCAGAATTTTCTGAGCTGATTTCCGTTTCGCTACTCACCTTTCTTTTTTTTTTCTCCTATTTTTAAAATTATTTACTCTTTCACTCTGTACAGGGTAGCAAACCGGACTTTTTTTTACGGTTAACCTCCCTGCCTTTTTTGTATCTCCTTTTCTCTCTTAGCTACGAATACAACATTAAGTAAAAATTTGACATTAAACAAAAGAAAAAAAAAAAACAGCTTCGCTACACCATAACACCTTTCGATAGCGCTATACTATGACCTCCATAGTCTTCGAAATTAAGCCCCAAAGCGACATCGCACTCTACCTAGGGTGGTTTGAAGTTTGAACCGAGATGCGCCACATTCTGTGTTCACCCATGATTGAGTAATAGTCCGTGCTGCCGTGTCTGTAGCGGTGTTATTGTTGGCACGTTATTTCACCAACTTATCATTTTTATCTTCCATGAGTAGTGCTGATGCGCCATTATCGCTCCCGACTGTAACTATGCGGTATAAACGAAGTAACACGTTTATATGGAGTACATAGCGGCGTCAGAACGTAATTAGGGCGAGCGCGAAGTGTCCTGACAGTAATTAAGCGACGCCTTACAACGGCCGCCACTTCGTCAATCCGTTCTCGGAGACCAGCGAACCCGTTCGGCTCACCCATGGGGCGGAAACGGCGCAGCTGTATGCCTCTCGCGCCACTGCGTGCAGAAGTCATTGCCCCGCTGTTTCGATTCTAACGGGAGTGTTTCTTACAATCGTGACGAGAGACGAACAACACCTGCACGGCAGGTCAGGCAGAAGGCAAGCAGAGATACAAACAACCGAAGAGAATAAATAAACGATAAAGTGGATGTCATTCTCCTCTCTAGAGCGAAGCAGAAAAAGGGAAAAAAACGGCAAGAGGAAAAGGGAGGACCGCAATCTGCCCTCGGCGAAAGACGCCTTCAAGAGCCCACCAATTAAATCCGACTTCGACGCAAGCCAAAACAACTGCCACGAGGAAGACCGATGCTCGTCTCTCTCTCGACCGAACCACCCGGCGGCCCTTAGATTACGTGAAATACTCCAAGTATTTTATGTATGTTTCGCAAAAGAAACCCCAGAGCACTGGCCCGCGATACAAGAAAGAAGAAAAAACTGCCAAGAGCTATAGCGTAGTTCCTTCCACTCGCATGCTGAGGCGGAACAGCCGGCCGCTACTACTTCCAAGCGTGCGCCTATACGCCGTCGCGTGCTCTCGTTCTTCACGTCGCGGCGACTTGAATGACGGCGTCAACGAGTGAGCGGTGTAGCTGCGATCGTGTAGATAATGGTCGTGACTGCGGGTGTCCGGTACTCGTCGCATCGGCTGTCGCGTGAAAGTGTGACATTAACGCATACGGAAGACCAGCTCGGATCATGAGAAGGCTAAGTTAGGCTGCACGCATCTGCAGCGATTCTTGTCTAGCGCGAACGGAGTTCGAACGGAAGCAACGTCGACGCGGACCGGAACACAGGCGGCAACGACGACATGTGAGTGAAGCTATAGTGAACGCATTGTGTTGAACCGTGACATGCTAGTAACCTCAACACAGCTCGGATGTAGCGTTTATGTTGCTTTGATAGAGGCCGCAAGTGCGCAATGCGGATTGTTGAATATATTCGACGGAAACACTCAAAGTTTGCTTGCATGATTCACAGTTATTCCTAAGTTTTATTTTTTAATGTTATATTTTATTCGTATCTTTTCGATCAATGTCATGTTTTTAAAAACCAGGCATTCATTTTTCAGGAGGCAATTATATTTTTGCACGCTTTATCAGTGTTCTACATTATGATGAGGTATCCACGTTTTTCTGGCAAAACACGTCGTGTGCGGATTTGAAACGTTTTTAAAATTTAACGACACAGTCACACACACGAAGAAATTGTACTGCTGTGGATGTGAACGCGAAATTCAGGTTGCACCTTCATGGTGTCTTGACAGCTTCGACACACCGTACTGTTTACGTTTCTCGGTGCATGCGGAGTTGGCTTGCTTGAGAATGTTATCAACACAAAACTTATCAGGACGAGCTTTATTACGACGTAAGCTTCGCACTTCTATATTTCCTAAATAAGAATAATTAAGGCCCCAATCTGTCTGCAGCATAATGATCCAAGAAGGCAGACGCAGCAGAACCGACACGGGTTCCCGAAAAGAGCGAATCTCGCGCTCCAAAAAAAGGTTAGTCTTGGATAAAGAACACAGCACGAAACTGTACTAGCCGCTTTATCAAGTCAGCTAACGATGAGAAAGGCATATAGCAATAATCATCAACCAACCTTGTCTTGCTGCTTTCTTGGGAACTCATTTGAGCGTTCTGTTACTTAATCTCAGAAATAGGACCAATCATAAAGAAGAACACGTTGCAGTACCTAAGTGAGATCAGGAATTGCATCAATGAAAAAAGATACATAGAAAGAACGTAGAGCGTTGCGGGAACGCATCTGAAGATCTCCGGTAACCAGTTCCTACATTTGCTCATGCTAGCCGTATTATCAAGTAAATTTTTTATAACTTTATTTTTATTTTTCAATCCGCCTAATCTGTTTTGTCGCACCCGATACTTAACGACAGATGTGTCTTTTCTACCCGCCGTGACTGTCAGTGACTGACAGGGAAGTATAACCTCCATGGGCTACCTTTAAATCAGTAACGGAGGTGCAATAATGGTAATTGTAATAATGTAATGGTAATAATGGTAACAATGGACTCGTTTAGATAATGGCAATTAGATGCTAGCTAGCACTGCGGCGGCCACAAGGTGGACGACCATAAAATTAAGCTTGTCAAAGCCCACCCATACTAGAAGACAACATTATTGAACCTCTTACACTTTATTTGTATCTAAACGACAAACGCAGTAGTTAAAACGACGCGCGAAATCGCTAACCACTCGTTAATCTGCATCACACCAGAATGATAGTGTGACATGCTTATATGGGCCATTCAGCATCGGAAACTACTTATAAGAAAGACAACAACCGAACATATTGTGAACGATGAACAAGAAAGATCAGAACGACAGAAAACCAACGGTTCTCCGAGCTTGGTGTAGGACATAAACCTCAGTCCTAAATTTTTCAATAAACAACCCCTAAAGAGAAACTGTTAACAATATTACTTCATACAACGCAAACACCTTTAACGACAACCATGTTTTGGAATGGCCGGCTGCGAGGATGGAGTTAAGTAGATTTACTATTGGAACAGCGTACAGTAACAAGTTATGTTCGTACAACTCCCATTTCTTTCCGCAATTACTTAGCCGTCGACGCGAATGAATTCAAATGACTCAACCAGATACGTATCATGAAGATACGTTAGCGTGCACTCACTGTCTGGAAAGCCGACGAACAACAAAATGTGACCACGGCACCCTACCGAATTAGCGGAGTGTGACTCTGACACGAGATAAGACTGGCCGCTAAAGAAATCCAGTTGTGCGCAGCAGAAACAAAGTTTTAGATACACGTTGACCCCTCTCAAACCTTCAACAGGCGGTCTAAAAATAATCATGCTGAGAGCGCGAATCATCTCTCGAAGTTTCCATCGCGTTTCGTTTTTGACCGACTGCGCATATAAACATTCGAGCAAACTGGAAGGGTGCGGTACGTCATACCCGGTACTTCTTGCATGGACACATTCAAAACGCAAATAAAATTTTAGCATTTCACTGAACACTTAAAAGAAACTTATTTTTAAATCATCTCGTATGTCGGCAGCCAGTCGCTGCTGAGTTGTCGCACAAGGACATAGCTTCGAACACTAACCTGTACGGAATTAGAGATAGGTCATTTTTCGTCGCTAACATCTCGATTATAAACACCCAGTGTGGATCGTAAGGCTAATTACTCCAGATCCCCTCTTGTAACCTCACTCACTTTCTCTTGCTACTCAAAATTTATTTAAGGGATAACAACTGTAGCGACACTACTGTTTCGATAAGTGATCAGTGTAGAGATTTGGGCTTTTTGGTACGTTATTGGGAATGCTTTTCGTTGTAGCGCAACTAGTACATTGACGCAGTGGAGAGCAAGACACAAACACACAGCGCTAATTTCCAACAACGATTTTAATTTTCAGGAAAAAACGACCATTAAACCTCTTGCACTTTACGTCCTAAACATGTGTTCACCCACCGTGTTAATAATTGAGCGCTAATAGTTCAAAATATGGCAAAACAAACCAAACAGTCACTATTATCGCTAACACATGCGTAGCAAATCCATTTCTTTCTTTGACGGTGACAGTCTGTGACGTAAATTGCGGGAGTTATAAGTGCCGTTCTTTTCTGGAAATAAGTATCGTTGTTGGAAGTTAGCGCTGTGTTTGTCTTGTTCTGATCTGCCTCAATGTACTAGTTGCGCTACACCGAAAAGACAATTTGATAACTAGCTTATACTGCGGTATACTGGATTAAAGTCACAAGGATTTGAGTGAACAATTGCGCGTGACTTACCGTTGGCAACAAGCTGAATGTTATACGTTTTCAAGATAATTATTACGAAGCTCGTAAACGCGCCGCTCAAAAGCGCAAGAAAAAGGAATCTTGCGTACATAGTGGGCCTGATCCCAATATTTCTGATGCAACAAAATTCACACCTTTCCTTTCTTTCTTTTTTTTTTCAATGCATAACAATTCGATGCTGTAACAATGGCATTTCTACAGCCAACGAACATTTCTCAAAAAAATTTATTTTTCTACAACCTCATTCCTCGACCGCTAGTCGCTGCAAAGTTGTCGTATAACAGGGTTCGTACAGGTTTCCAAGAAAAAAATTCAAGGACTTTTCAAGGACCTTTCAAAAAATTTTAATATTTAATACGGTAGTTCACACACGTTACATTTTATTGGACAGAACAAAGGAAAGTTATTTGACTTAGTGCACGTACAGTTTTTTTCGACTAGATGAAATTCTGAAGCTCAGGGCAGGTCTTTCAGTTTCTTCTTCTATTTGCGTCTTATTCTGCTGAGTTCTTCAGCCTTCGCTTTTGCAGTCTTTCTCAAGCTGTTTGATTTCACCACGTGCGAGATATCACCAGTTCTCTCAGCCTTTTCTGCATATCCATTGGCAAAGGCCGTTAAATCGGCAACGACTGCCTAAGCTTCTTTTTCTTCGTCTGCAACCCTTCAACTTCTTCCATGATTGTGCGCCTTTTTGTCTGCTTTGAGTTTTCCTGGTACCGTTTCCTTTCCGATTCCAAGTGTGCACCGTAATGCTGCCTCGCTGCGGACACAGCTATTCTGAGTTCTTTTGTTATAGGAACATTCAAAATTCCACCTTCCCTGTCCTCTGCGTCACATATGATACGCTGTGAAATGTATGACAAACCTTTCAGATTCTCTACGGAGATATGGCGGTTGACGCTGAACCCCCGTTCGACAGTTGCTTGCTCATGGCTCAAAACAAGCAACAGCCTGACTGCTTTCCACAGCTCTTTGTAGGAGGGATTGAAGCTCAGGAGGTCATGAAAAAACTCATCCAGCCTGCTAAGGCTCCTCTCAAATTTTCGCACGGTGGGGGTCTGATGTATCCGGCGCAACCCAAAGTTTGTAATCGTCGTTGCTGAGCCAGGCGTTTCGTAATTTACATTTCCCAGGCATCATTCTGAACCATGCGCACCACAACCGAAACGGGGGGGAAAAAGCAAACAAAGCGTCACTGACACCGGAGCACACACGCAGATAAACAAAGCACATTGTGGCCAACAGACAATGCTCAGGCTATGAGGCTGTACCTGTTTTTAGTGGGTTGCCAATAAATCCAGCCCAAGGCAACCCCCCCCCCCCCCAAAAAAAAAAAAGAAAACAAAAAAAAAGTGAAATACTACCAAATTCAACTGTTAAGATTCATGTAACTGCTTTTTCGTTACAAATAAGCATGATGGCACAATTTGTGTTTTTCCCGAGGAGGTCGAGACACTCTAGCCTCATTGTGGCCAGCAACTTATGGCTTTTGGCCAACCCCGAAGTCGAAGCCAGCCAGAGGGGAAAAAAAAAAAAGAAAAAAGTGCGCAATGGACGCGCACTCACTTCTTCCTCGAGCGGGAAGTTTGACTTCGCGGTCTCGGCGTTGCGGACAGCAATGAAGTTTGCCGGGACCACCCTCAACCGCCATATAATGTGAGTCGCACTGTCGGATCCCGTGAAAACCCCAAGAATTCAAGGGTTTTCAAGGACGGAAAAGAAATTCCAGGACTTTCAAGGCCTTGAAAACGGAACTTTCAAATTCAAGGGTTTGCAAGGATTTTAAGGACCTGTGCGCACCCTGTATAAGGACTCAGCTTCGCACACTAACCTGCGTATTGCATTACTAATTTTTCGTTGTTAACGTCTGGGTGACAGCGCACAATGCGTTTTTTTAAGCTAATCCTCCAGATCTCACCTTGCAATCTCACTTTCCCTTGCGACTACTGCGCGTCTGAGAGGCAAATTCCCACTACATTTTTCATAACTGGCTTAGTGTTGCATGTGCTGGATTAAACGACTTGAGTGAGCAATTGCGGCGTGACTAAGACGTGGAAACAAGAGGTGGTGTGATACGTATTCAAAATAAATTGCTACGAAGTTCTCTCATATCAATCGCTCCGAACCGCAAGAAAAAATAAACAATACTGGCCTACATAGTTCGCCTGCTCATAATAAATATTATGCAAAAAGAAAAGAAAAGATGCGTGCGTTCTCTTTTCTTTTCTATTTCTCAATGCCAGGTAATTCGTTTCTCCAACAACGACTATCCGACAGTCAAAGAACATTGTTCTCTATCTCGCAACGATATTCGACTAAGGAAACAGGCGTTCTATAGCACAGTGAAGAAGTTGAGAATTTTATAAACGTGCAATATACGAAGCTTCCGATCGATTACGTCGTTTTCATATTGAAAGGTCATTGCGAACACGACGCACAACCGCAGAACTGGGCAACGTTCATCAGTTAGCAAGCAAGTCGCTAAATTTAGGGAGCTTTTAGTCCCCCTAACGACAACATTTCCTCGTTGGAGTATTAGCGATTTACTTTGTGACATTTAGTGACGTAAATGACCACTAAGTTTACCCGATTAAAGTCCTCAACAGACGCTGACTAAGTTCAGTGCCAATAGGACAAAGCAGCCAGCCCGAGTAAATACTGCGCTAGCGAGGAACCACCACGCAAATGCCAACCAAGGTACGAGGAGTGCGAGACAGCCAGAGAGAAGGGGCAGCTCCATCATTACCGTTTCGGCGGCAGGGCACCGGCGCTGATAAATGCACCGAAAGGCGAAGCAGCCGGCCGGCAAAAGGAAAAGGACGAGGAGGAGGAGAGGTGGTCGCCGCGCTCGGACACCGGGGCCACGATGCGGGTCGGGCAAACAAACAGTCACAGGGAGACGACGCATGTACGAGCGCGACTACGGCCGCTGTGGCGTGGCACTGCGGACGCCCCTTCAAGGAGGTGGGGTTGCCGCTCCTACAGAACGCGGTGCCCCCCACCCCCAACTCAGAACGGCGGGTAGGGGGGAGGAAAGGTGTCCTCCCCACAAACAAGCGCAAGCGCGCGGCCCCGTCGTCTTTATCGCAAAACGGAATGACGACGGCGTCCGCGAGAAATAACAAGAAAGCGCGCTGCCTTCGGGCCGGACCCCAAGGAGAGCGCGGCCGGTGGTGCCGGCCGTAGCTGCGAGAAGGCCCCCTTCTCCCGGCAGAACGACTGCGCCTGACAGGCCGGGCCGGACGCGGACGTATAACTAATGACGGCATATCGGTCTGCGCCGCGTGTCGCACCACTGCAGCTGCGCAACGCGCGCGGCCGCGGCGGCGCGACCCCTTCGGACCGCATCAGCGCCCGGCTTCCCACCCCTGGACCTCGATCCCCTAATAACCTCCGGTATCGCGGCCCAGGCAAAGCGCGCGAGGGGGGGTCCTAGGGAAATGGCTCGGCTCAAAATTGCCCCGCGAAGGAGACAGAGAGGGAGGGAGGGAGACTATTTCTCCCCTGTCTTGGTCCTTTATTTTTCCTTGTCGCCAACGCGGTGGCCATGGTCGCCGCTATTTGGGCGCGCCGGACCGAGCAGCTCCGTGCTGCAGCGGCCGCCAAGACGCGGAGGCTTCGCAACTGCGGCCGCGCGCGGCCCGTTATCAGAGAAAGCAACAACGCTAGCGGTCACAGCGCGGCCCACTGCGAAGTGTGTATGCCTGTGCCGTGCGACTGGAAACGGTACACAACGACCGGCCGCGAAACAACGTGGCGATATGGCATCTGCTGCTCCGCAGCTCGCCTTTACTATCGCGCGGACCGCACCATTTGAAGACCGACGCGTTGCGAGACGCTCGATGGGCCACGGGCGAAGATTAAAGCGCGCTATCTGGCGCCATTTAGAGAAGGGCAAGAAAAGACGATCACCAAACGCACAAACAGCCCCTCTTAGGCTAGGCTTGTGGTGGCATACCGCGCGTAATCAGGCGTCCAAAGCAAATTGATGTACTGAAGCAACTCCATAGTTTCCCCATTAAAATGGCGCGTCCTGACTGCCACCGAGCAATTGATCGCCCACTGATGAAATCTGAACGAGCGAATCGTGCAGTAACTCGTTGAATCATAGAATCTCACGTATATATACCATGGCGCGCAATCTGACACTGGTCATGCAAAAAACGCCAAAGCCTCATTCACACCAGCGAATGACAACGGTCGCGCGACCAGTCGCAAATAGTCGCTTTTCTCGAAAAGCAGCTATTTTGGGCCAGTCGCTCGCTGCTCGATCTTCCCGTTACACGACCACAGTCGCAAAGCTGCTACGAAGATAGAGAATTCGCTGAATAAGATGTAAATTAGATCTTGTTGAAAGCTTTCCTTTCTTCTTTTCTTCTTTTGGAAATACAAAAACAGCCAACTGATGAGAATATATTCCTCTTCGCAATCTTACATATGTTCTCGTTGGTTTGAATGAATATACAGGGCTACTGAATTTCTGCCATAGAGAGAGTACCGTTTTAACAGCTGACAGAGAGCTGAGGCGCAGGCTTGAATTGAATCTCGCGATGTAAGCCAGTCCGAACATCTAGCATATAGCACGCTCCAAATGAAACAGGAAAGGTGAGGCGACATACGCCCAGAGAAAACGCACGGACAAATTAAGCAAATACAAACCTATAACGAACGCTAATTTCCTAAGCATCTTTAATCGAAACCTTTCAGTCCGGAGAAAAGAGCGGCATCGAGCTTATCCCTTCCACCCGGCGTAACACGGGTGCCCAAAGCGTCCGCCGATTAACGAAGCATCATCGATACTCTATCGCGGTGACATCATGTAACGAGCAGGAGGTGTTCAATGCGTGTCCTCGTGACAGGTGGAAACTGGGCGCAGTATTCGGTGGCAGAAGCGTGAGCCGTGCTAGCCACTAAAGCGATGGAAAGAGAACGGGAAAATCGAGACGAAAGTGAAGACGGCAATGTGGTTGTCGTAGAGGATGGGAGGGTAGCTCTTCGCTGCTCAAAAGACGCTCACACAGGAGGGCAGCGCGAGTCGCAGTGCCAGTACGCCGAGTGAAGGAAACAGGCGAGGGGTGGGGGGTAAGGAGGGGGGGGGGGGGGGGGCTCACAAAGTTAAATATTGACCCTTGGGTCCTGGCGACGACGCGCTAAAGGACCCAGGACACGTCTCTTGGAAATTTGGAAGCGGCTCCAAGCGTGTCCCGGCGAGACGGCAGCAGCGAGGGCCCGAGTTTGTTTACGAGATAGAACTGGCTGAATAAAACATGGCGGCTCGGCGGTCCCCGCTGGGGCCGAATCGAGAAGGGCCACTCGGTCGTTGCTGGATGCCGTGTCGTGTACTCTTCTTCTGCACACGTCCCCCGGCCTCCGCTCGAGGGTCGCCGGCTGCTTTCCTTGTCCCGGGCAGCGTCGTCGAAGTCGACCGCGCTCGTTGTTTTTGTTGGGTCTCCTTTCACTCCTTCAGGTTCAGCGCACGCGCAGTGCCGAGGGAGTCTCCTAGTTCTTTAACGCCAGCGGCTTCCGCTGCGTTGTGGTGAGTGAGAGTTGGGGGAATGCTACCGGAAGATGGCTGAGACCATGTTCCAGGCACCGATGTCCGTTACTGTGACGAATGCTCATTTTAATAGGCACCTCGAACATCCTGAAGAAAGTTTTTCTGTTTACATCAGTCCTTAGACCCGTTAGAAAGTTTATGCTTGGTCCCGCACGTTTCTTCTGCATCCCCACACAAACACACGAGTGTCACCGACTGCCAGGTTATTAAAGACGATAGTCTTTCTTGGGCTACCTAAACGCGAAAAACTTTGTCTGTCTCTCAGTCACTCGATTCAACCGCCCGGCCAAAACCAACCATGCTACTAGCACTGGTGGCACGGGTAATACACGTCAACATTATACAGCGCAAAGGAAACCTCAGGCCTATTTGAAGGCAAAATATATGTACATAACCGTGAACCGCAGCGTTCATTTAATTAAGAATACACATTGAACTGTTTCTTACGTTAGTAAATGAGAAATCAACGCGTTAGAAATGGTGTCGAAGAGACGCTACGCGTTAACAACAAGCCGACTGAAGCCGCGGCTCTGTAGGCGGCTTTAAGCCAACAGTAATAAAAGGTCCGAAGACATGGCGCGAGAGCAGGGCGAACGCGAGAAATTTGAATTGAATTCAGCAAAACCTCCATTGCATCCATCATAGGGGGAGTGAGAGGGGAGGCGAAGAGCGTGAGGGGTGGGAGGGAGGAGAAGAGAGCGTGTTACGTATCGGGGGCGGCATAAGACTATCGTCTTTCGAGGTCATTTGCAGCGAAGCAAGCAGATATGCGGCCAATTATTTTATTACTATTTTAGAAAACGTAGCCAGTTTACTAGCGAAGAAGCTAATGAGCAGTTAGTGAAAACTGAACTTCGGAGAACATGTCAATCGAGCACACACTGCGCTGTTACTGTTTATCTCCTGCGCGCTATATGTACTAATGCCAACGAGAGAGAGAAAAAAAGTCAGGTGCGATGAAAAGCAAACTTCGGTGAATTAATTCACAGCCCCTCTGCTTATAATTCTTGCCCATAACTGGGAAGAGAACTTCAGCCAAATTTATTGACGCCTTTTTCTTTACGCTCATTCCATTTCCTATTTTTACCATTTACGCGATACTTGAAGGTCGTCGTAGTTGCGGCTGTGCTGAAGGTGCATTCAAAAGGTAACATCTAATGGGACCATGGAAATACTTACAAAAAAGAAAAATTAGAACACATGAACACATGAACAAAGCACGCTCCAATAGCACATATTAACGAAAACAAACGACGTTGAGGCCGATCAGAGAAGACCAACAATACAGAAAATCAGAGACAACCGAGGAACATGTCGAAGGGAGAAAAGAACAGATAAGAAACAAGGACCAGTGGATCTCTTGGCCGGCCTCGAACCTTGGTCCGAATTCACAAAGCTGTTTGTTCGTAAGAGCTCTTTGCCAGTGCCTGGCCGTCGTCGCTAATTATATGTCGAGCTTGAGAATTGGCTGGAACTTGCTTTTATGTCTAGCATAGGCAAACACACACACACACACACACACACACACACACACACACACACACACACACACACACACACACACACACACACACACACACACACACACACACACACACACACACACACACACACACAAATGAAATACGCACATACCAAATATAGACAAGATACCACAAAAGCATACATCAATCCACCAAAGCAGCTGAGACTGTGCCTTTTCTTTTCGTGTCCGTGGCTTCTACGTGCGATGCTGTCTACACGAGCCGTGCCTAAGCTTCATACCACACCCAATCCTAAAATGCGACGACAGCTACCCAAATACACCACGAGACAGCACGCGAAAAAAAAAAAAAAAAAACGCCGTACACTGCGCACCTGATGCCAACGCCGAGACAAGAGTAACGACGGAGAACTCTATGAGGGCCACTGAACGCATATATAGACACGCAAACAACACACCGGGAGAAAGTTCACCATAGGGAGAAAATGAAGAAGAAAAAAAGGGGAATAGCGAAACGGGGAGGGCGGAGCGAATATTGCCAAGAAAATGGCTGGGCGGGGGAGGATTGTGGAACAGTCGTTCATTTCGCGTTTCCATATCCGGCGCGCGACATACGGCCGGCGGCTAGCAGTGGCACGCCGATGCCAGCCGGTGCGGATTGTGCAGATCGCCGAGGGCCTGGCGCTATACAGGGACGCGCGCAGCTTCGAGCACCGGACGCTAAGCGAAAGGGCACTGCGGGGAAGGAGGATTACGCTTTTACGACGTGCCAGCGAAATTTATCGCGCCGTCAGCTTGACCGGCGCTGCCGGAGAGCGAGGCCGCCGGCCCCCCCGACGAGGATCAAGCGGCACGGCGGACGTCCCATCTCGTTTGAGTGTCCGCGCGCCCAGACTGGAGAGGCGAGTAATTCCACGATGGAAGAAGAACGGCGCGAGAAGGGAAAAATAAGAACGATATATGGTAGCGTCACAACGGCGAGGTGTCGTGCGCTACTGCTACGCTTTTACTTTGTTCTGCGTAAGGAGAACCGAGCAGCACAAACGCGCGTGCGTTTGTTCCCTCGCTTCGGCGTCGTATATGCATTCGCGACAATGAGATCTGTTTTAAAGGACCACTACAACGAAGAGTTCTTCCGCGATATCAGCAGATTGGTTGCAGTGATGGTAGATGATCGTGCCGTTTTCTTCCGTCTTGACTACTCCTGTAGAAAACCGAAGCCGATAACACTGCATACCTAAACAAACCATTGTATGCGTTAGCTGAATGAAGAATATTTTAAGTTACCCCAGGAGAGTGAACTCCTCACATTCGTGGCACGTATCCTTCAAGTATGCTGGTCTTAAAAAATGAATTAATTTAGACGGAGACTAAGTATGACTTAAATAAAACGCCTTCTGTATCCTGAAACGCACACTGCCTTAACTGAGCCCACATAATAATGGAAGAAGTAGCTCTTAACAGCCGCACATTGTCACTTCAGCAAATCATTAACAAGAATAAAAAAGAAAAATAGACTACCTCCAGGGCTTACTGTAAATTGTCGAAAATTTCGCTTATAACCCTAATAGCCTCATAGAGTTGTACTGAAGCGCGCTGGATTTCATTTCAGGGAATGTTTAATGAGGAATTTCTGAAACATCAAACACGCAGATAGACAATTGTCCTCTGAACCACTATTCGTACACATGCGTGGAAATGCGTTCGCAGCTACGACGGCTCCACTGGAATCGAGTATGGGCTGAATATTTTCCTTGCTATCTAATTACACCCGAGTGCGAAGTGGTTAAGTAAGGAGGCATATGGATAAACCAGGTCATTAATCTTTACATCATGCTTACAAGGCTCATAAGAATCTAAGAATCCGCAAACAAAAATACGTAGGTTAAAAAAAAAAAAACTTAACAGCAAGCAAGTGTCACTCCACGACGCACTTTATATACTGTATACATGTATATATAAAAAATCAGAGCCCTTCCACTATGTGAAGATGGAAGAATCTGTTGGTGTTGTGTAATTGTGTTTACTTTTTTTTTTTTCATTTCGTGGTTATGTTAAATGGTTGAAAAGACACAACACACAACTTCGTTGCGTCGCCGCGCGCCGTACGCTCTATGTGCGAGTGAAAGCGAGTTTAGGCGACTAGATTCACACCACTTTGCACCATCGGCCGCAGCACGTTGGGCCGCTGCGCGTTCGGCTCCTCGTCGCTTTCGCGTCCATTCGCGCTGTTGAGCGCGCCAGCGCTATTTGAAGGCGCGCTCGTCCTCTTCGGAGCGAGCGACACGGGTTTTACCCATACCGAGTCCGAGATGAGACTGATAACGTCGCTATAGGGAAATGACTATGTCAAGAGAGAATGAGACAGCTGTTGGTCGGTAAACCATTACGTTTTATCACTGACGTTTAGACAAGCATCGTCATAGACTATAGCGTTTAGGCAACAACGTTCATCGGTCCGGCGCACTTTTTTTGTCTCTTTGGGTCCCACCTGTGACAAGGGCGCGTTACGGGTCCCCGAACCCACAGGGGTATGTGCCATTCAGCTTGGACCCTATCTGCACTATCACCAGGATCGGCCCACTTGTTTTCTAATTGTTGTTCTACGCATCGTTTTGTCCGCGGACACGATCCGCCAGAACCTAGCTATATGCAGCTTCGCTGCAAAAACAGTCCAATCCTGATTTTAGGCATAATATAAGCGAAGGCAACCAGCCCATTGCAAATAGCTATTACGAACGAAAAGCGTTGCGAATTCGGCCCCAAGTACGCAGATGTTGGTTACCGTCGATAGCACTACTCTTGTTTGTTTTTGGGCACTTGGCATGGCTGTAAATCTAGGCCCGAATTCCCAAAGAAATTCTTTTTTGTATGTGCTGTTTCCCATCGGACGGCCGCCATCGCTAATGATATGTCCGTCAACATCATTGGTCGGAATCTGCTTGGACGAACACAATTACCGTCAGAACGTTTTAGTGAAGACGGGCCCCATCCAGAGCTTTCCCGACTTTTTAAATTCAGAAGTACCGGCCTGAGGTCTAGGTTATGAGTATGCGTGCGCACAGGCTGTTTCGCGTCTTCCCTTCATCGTCATCCTCATTCATATTGTTCCACCTTCTTTCCCTTTCCCTGCGCAGAACAGCTGGCTAGAAGAACGTACGACAGACAGAAATATCTGCCTTTCCTCTCATTAACATTCTCCACGTCTGCAGCGCAGTGCCTCGCGTACACCTCCCACGCCACTTCCCACGTGTGGTCCACGATGTTATCCCGTGGGAGGACAGTCAGGAACATTTGAAAATATTTCTCTTCGAAGAAAAAGAACTCTCGCGAAGGTCAGCGATAGGAGTCGGGAAACCTAAAAATTTAATGGGAGTTGTTTCGACACGAAAGACGGCACATGAGGTTGATGTAAAGATTGCGGGACGGCATCACGGTCAAATTAGCTTTTATTATTCTTCGATTCCATGGTACATTTCGGAGCGCAGCTGTCAGTGTCTGCAGCTGTCTCTCTCTTTCTCTTTTCCTCTCGAATGTATGCATGCAGATGAGATACTTGATATGCGCACTTTCTTTTGTGCACCCAAGAAAGCAATATCTCGGATCGTACCTTCATCTGCTCCTTTACTTTTTTTTCTTTCTATTTGCGATATTTCTTTCCGCCAACGCTACGCGATTCTCAACTGCTCGTAGAACAAGACAAAGACGCCAAGACGCATGAGGTTATTCACGACATCGGTGCTGCAAAGGCCACTGGATAACTGCCGTTAACCTTTCCGCGAAGCGCCGAAGCGCAATTTGCATATTTCTTGGGAAGAGCGAACATCGCACTAATATATTTCAACGATTAAGATGAAGTTTTCACATCTCGGAGCCAACTTGTTATTTTTATATGCAGATACACGTGAAAGGCAAATGTGCCTTCATCAAGCAGCCGCTGAAGCTGGTCTCAACGAAATGTGTTGCATATAAGAAAGTAATTCTACGAACCATAGGAAGCAGTATTTTGATGAAGGGCTCAAACTATGTTACAAGAATCGGCCAAAATCAGTAAATTGGAAAAAACAAAAATTTGCAGCACCAAGATTGCAGCTCCCTTGCTACCTACCAAACAAACAAACAAACAAACAAACAAACAAACAAACAAACAAACAAACAAACAAACAAACAAACAAACAAACAAACAAACAAACAAAGATGAAGTTACTGACATAATTAAAACTACATATGTTACTGTATCGAAACCCCCAGAATATTAGACATTAGTTTACGGCATATGTGACGATATTAGACGGCTCACGTGAGCTTTGCAATAACGGAAATCTCCCAATTTAGTCGTTTACGACTAAATTACTTGCCGCACACACACACACACACACACACACACACACACACACACACACACACACACACACACACACACACACACACACACACACACACACACACACACACACACACACACATATATATATATATATATATATATATATATATATATATATATATATATACAATACATCTTAATGAAACGTTGAAGTCCTAAATGAGCTTCCAAAAGTCGATCAACTCTAACTGTCTCTCTTATTTGTTCGACAAGAAGCCTAATCAAAATAGGTCTGCTGGATGCCCAACAAATCGATTTCACCGTCACCCTGTACCTAGGTAGGATATATACTGAGGTAAAGACGACCCTCAGCAACTTATGGCTGAGCGCCGACGCTGATGATAATTCATTAGTTAATCAGTAGCGAACCCCGTCGCAGTCGTGGAAACGTTCCTATTCGCCTAGACATAGCATTTCGGGCCACAAGACAGGCTACAAACTCTAGTTAACAATGAAGTCAGCACCGCCTTACCGCCTTACCGCAACCACTTAAAAACACTTCATCAAACCCGGCCACTTCAACTGCGTTCACCGATTGTTAACAGTTTCGCGTAGACTCAGCTTTCACAGGCTGCGGCGGCGATTTCATTCACCCATTTCGAAAAGTTCTCAAAGCGGAACGTGCACGCATCTTCGCGTTAAGCACGCCAAAATGCTGGGGCGTCAGTGGACGCAACAAGACAGTGGGAGTAGGTTCTAACTTTGTCGACCGACACAAGGTGCAACAGAACGAACAATTTAGTCTGTCCATTCATGTGGCTCCCATTCAAGACGCGCTGAAACGATTACGCCACATCCCAATGCGTGCCTTGAAGATACGTGCCTTGTGCAAAAGAAGGTCGCGCAATTGGGAAAGACAGATCGAGACAGGCGGCGCGCATTTCCGCGACATTATCACGGCAGCCTCGGTGTAAGTAAATGTTTTCGTGCACTTACTTTTGCGGTGACGTCAGTGCAACAATGAGGAATTGTAAACCCACCTGCAAAAGAGAAAGTAAAAGCACTATTGTAACTCGCCGGAACGTAATGAACGAAATAGACACATAAACACACGAGAAGCATGTTTACAATTAAATCACAGCAGAAGGCGGCGATTAACACTCAACAATAAATGTTTTAACAGTTAGCGCCGCAAAACTGGCGGGCACTACAAGAACGCAAACATCGAACGAACCTTATCGCGCCAATGCCACATAAAAAATACACAAAACACCCACAAAGGCTATTATATCGACGAGTCAACATTATGTCTGCAGAGTCTCAATTGCGTACCTCAAGTTCCCTACCGTCACGACTAATTCGTAAGCCAGGGCAACATGAGCAACACAAAGCTCTTGCACTGCACAAAGGCGTAAATGAAAGTTACAAACGAAGCAACAGCTCCGAGACTCATTAGTTGGACTGAACTTGCTGAAAGCGAAAGTCCATTCCTATAAAACACACAGGAGCTGCAACAGTGCAAGCGGACATATTGAAAACCAATGAAGAACAAAATGAGTATGTGCTAGACAAAAGAACGGTAAATAACACTATAGGAATGTCTATACAATAATCGCTAAGCGGCAAACAGGCATATATCATGGTTTAACTACCATACGGTTGAAGTTAATGGAAAGCTCACCTTAAGGCAGCAAATCGCAATTCATATGAGCACAGGCACTGCCCTCTATACGACACTCTGTACGCAGCACTCGGTACACTCCTTTGGTAGCACTCTCCCAAAGTTGTGTACCGAGACAAAACAGCCAAGTATACAGCCAAACAATACAGTCGGTGCACTTAAGTCGGCAAAACCGCACTATAGAGATGAATGAGCTGCAGCAGACGTTGCATAGTGCTGTCTATGGCATTCTTAGTTACCGTACATTAGATGTCACGTAGCTCGTTCACATGAGCACGAAAAGAAACGAAAATTGCAAGAACTTGAGCGATGAAGTGTTACGCCACGTTTAACGCACCGTAAGCACAATAGGGCGATTGGGACACATTCAATAAAGTGGTAACCCTTGCAGCGCGCGTCCTCATGTCGCAAGGATGCCGTACACTCACCGGCGAGATGTGAGAGGGCATCCCCCGTGATACCACCGCGTGCAAAAACACGCAATGATAAACTCCCCTGTGGCCTCTCACACCGCACAGAAACCGAACTAACTGAGAACTGGTCTTACGAAATGCACGCGCGCGCGCGCTGTGAAATGCTACGCTCGAACGAAGCAGCAGACGTGACAATGGCGTCGAATAACATGCAGGATTTTCCACGACATCACATTCCTAAGTAGTTACGTAAAAGAGCCCGAAAGACGTGAAACACACAAACAAAAAAATTCACCCCACGCATACGTGATCCGTTCAGGGGCATTGTTCGTAGAAGGCATCGGCAACTGGTGTGCCGAAGTAAGAAAAAAAATTAATAAAAGTACAAATAAAAGTACAAAAAAATTTAAAAAAAATCCCGCGGCGAAAGGCAGGGCGACCGCGTGTATGCATGCATAAGCGCCGCGAACATTGACGAATGGGCTTCCCCGCGAATGGCATTGTTACGCGCTCCACTGCACTCGCGGTTAAAAAATGAACTCAAATAAAACGGAAGCGCTACCCTTGCAGAATGAATAAAACGGCTGTCATAGGACGCCGCAGACAACGACAACACACACCAGGTTGCTGTTTCCAGGTTTATCCAGTCACCCTCCGTTATATACGCGAAGTCGAGTAGTCCCTGTTGGGAAAACAACGGTTTCGCCGTTTACATTCAGCCGCAGTGCGTAGCAGAGTTGTTAGGACTCATTTTTCATTTGCCTCTGAAGAACATTATTCAAGGGGTCCTGCAACATCTCTCACCAAAGCAGCAACGTCTCTCTTTTTACCTTTCCTCTAGTCAGTGTTAACACGCGAAATAAACCTTCCAGATGGAACAAGACCTGCACGCTTTGAGCCGGAAGGCCGACGCCCGCAGGTCGAAATATCATATTTTCTATAGTTCGTACCAGCGACGCTAGGGGCGTTCATCTCCGTCGCAAACTGGCGGAAGGACTGGCCCCAAAGAAGCGCAGGGTGCTACGGAGTGTACGGAGTCTATACGTAAAACGATTATACAAGCAATTAAAACGATTATACATGTAGGTAAAGCCCACATACGTAAAACGATTATACAAGCAATGAACACAAGCTGTTTAGATACTCAGGCTAAATTCGTGTGCTGGTCAATTGAGGGGATGGTAGCTGGCGACGGTTGCACCAATGGAGTTCGTTTCTGGTTACTGAAACATGTCGACTGCCTTTGGGTTTACCGTGCAACGACGCAACTTCTTCGAGTATGATAGGCATTGAGAAACTGAACAAACATGAACCGTCGATAAGTGCCCCTGTCACACGGGCATAAGACGACGATGTCGACATTGGAGACATCGGCTATTTGTACTTGACCTGCAGATCTTTTTGAAACTGCACTTAACCGCACCGCAGTTAAGAAGCAATATCCACGCGGATGTGACAATAGCTAGAAAAAATTTCGCATTTCTGCGAAATAACTGTCTCTGCAAAAACACTCGAGAAGGCCAGCCAGTTCGCGGTTCTAAGTCAAGTGTATAGATGTGAGACCACCACCGTTCCAACCATATTGCTACGATGTGCTTTTCTGTGCGAGCTCTTAACTTTCAGACAGTCCCGTATGGGTCTGCTCATGCGCTGTTGCGCCAATGGTATTCCATACTTGAGGTGAGAAATTACCCCCGCGGGCTTCTGTTAAAAAATATTGTGAACGAATGAGAGTATTTACTTTGAAAAAGAAAAGCAATGTTTCTCTACCGTGCACAAAAGCAATACTTTAATTGTAATGTTCTCCAGACACTGTTCAAACATGCCTGAATTATGTCTTTTCTATAGCGGTGAAGGGTGCAACTAGTATTAACGTTTCCTTCTTTCTCATTCTCACTATAATTAAAAATTTTCGAAAGTAGAGCAACGAAAACACCAAGAAAGAGTTTATTTTCCCAACCAGGTCGATATCTGCCAAATTTCTACCCTTAAAATTTCAAAATGTAACACAAACATTCGTCTACATTGTCTCAGTCCCCCTCCCCCTCCCCCCCCCCCCCCTTACACACACACTTTCTTTTACTTTCTTAGTCTAATTATAAGCCCAAGTCTTGATATCTTGATAATCACAACGACCGCACCAGGATACATAGCCGATATTTTCTTCTGGATATCCCAGGGTAGCAGCGAGCCTGAGAAACGCATTTAATGCCGCTCAGCTTCCCTCTAAACGTAAGAATGCAGCAGATAACGCTGCGCGACGTCGGCTATTGCTTTTGTTCGTTATTAACTGCCAAAAATTGCCTCGTCGCCAAAAGCGTTAGCTGTACCAAAGTCTTAGCCAAGAAAAACAACAATAAACAAAGGAAAAGTGGCAATGAAACAACAAAAAGCAATCTACATTGCCTCACGCAGAAAACGCGAAATGGCCGTGACATCAGTGAACCAAGGTTATATATAACCGCTCCACATTTATCGGAAAGCAAGTAACCACGTTAGCGACCGGATCAAACACGCGAAACGCTGCGTAGAGAAGCATGCTAGGAGGAGGATGTCCATGGTGACAAAAAATAAAAATGGTGATAAACGTCGGTAGCTCCGCGAACGCACGTACAGGAGAGTTGAAACTATGAAGAGAAGGATAGAAAGGCAGTAGAGACATCGCGAAAGAAAACGGCTTGGATTGGGCGGAAGTCGAGGTCATTGTTAAAATAAAGCGAGCGCGGCCCGTTTTTTCTCTTCTCTCGACTCGATGCTCATTAAGGCACACTTGCAGTGCAGCCGCCTGCGCGCCGCACCGGACCAAGGCGGAAGAAGGGCCGAGCTTCGGTCACCGCCGCGGAGCCTAACGATCCGCAGACGCTATACGTGTTGATGCTTTTCCACGGACTGGCGCCTTGTCCGGGCGCTCATTATAATGGCACGCTGCCAGCGTGAAGCTTTCCGGAGCCGAGGTCCTTCCCCCACCCTCTCTCCCCACGGCCCCTCAATAGCTCCCTCAAACGCCTTCCGCCCGGTTCCAACCACTGCCGAAGCCCTTTGTTCGGTCCTGCAGCCCGCGAGCCCTACAGCCGCCGCGCACTCGAATTACATGCCAGCGATCTTCGGCGGACAGATTGCGGCCAATCGATGGATGCTGGTTAAGCGAGCGTCCTCCGCTTCGCACTCCTCGGAGAAGAAACGGACGCTATAGTAATCAATGGAGATTTCGCTCGCTCTCAATAACTCTCCGAATGGTAACCTTCCATAAGGGGGCGCATTAAAGCCCGCAGGCACGCTGGAAAGAAAGAAAGAAAGAAAGAAAGAAAGAAAGAAAGAAAGAAAGAAAGAAAGAAAGAAAGAAAGAAAGAAAGAAAGAAAGAAAGAAAGAAAGAAAGAAAGAAAGAAAGAAAGAAAGAAAGAAAGAAAGAAATCGGCTGTTATGAAACAAATCGACGAGAGAGGCACGTAAAAATGGCAGACATCTTGTGCGGATGTGCTTCCGTTTCTTTTCTTGCTTTACCCTCCACACTGCTATAGTTCGCCCCTTTTACGCCACTTTTTATTTCTCTTTTTATTTTCACAGGCGTGCAAAGTGATGGCAAGAGACAGGCACCGCCATTGGCGCCGACAGATTGAGTCGGAGCAGCAGCGTCTACAGAGTGTGCGACAAACGCACACAGATCACACAAGCGAAAAGCTGCGAAGTAGTGCGCTCGACGAGCCCGCGACTTGGAGCCTAGTAATCATGCCGTGATCGAGTGCTCGTGAGATCACGGGCGGACGAGGAGACACATAGCAGTATATAAGCGCACTAAGCCTCGCTATAAGGTTCTTTATCGCTGCACGCTAGAACGGCGGCGTCAAATGGTGCTACTGGAACACGAAATTATCCACAAAGCTCGAATTTCTTGCTGTTTTATTTTCTCTCTCTTTTATCCTTTTTTTTTCTGTTCTATTTCTAGAAAACGACAACTCTCGGCCGTAGTATTCACGTTTGTACTGAGATTCCACATCTATACGAACTCATAAGCAACAGCCATTATTAGTTGGTTTCTCCACTTTCATTTTGAAAACGAGAACAGTAAAGTGATATATGCGTTAAACGGAAACGCAGAACGAAAATGCACGCCTGGAATATAGGCGCGATGGTTGTCTTGCTTGTCTAAAAGCGAATGTGTACAGTAAATCTGGCACCAAGGAAACTGTCTTGCGCTTCAACTGTGAGCGAATAGAAACTGCTGGGAACGAATAAGTACAGGCACAGCATGCTCTAATACACGCAAGCAAAAACACAACGGCACATCAGGACGACTGAACTAGGCGTGTTACCCATAAGAAACATGGAGAATAATACAGACCGTGGTGGACGATGCAATGAGAGGGAGACAGAGCCGTTTTGCTTAGAATAAGGAGGAGGAAAGAAAGAGAGAAGGCGGGGACGCTAACCAGAAATGCGTCTGGTTGGCTACCCTACATTGGGTGACGGGAAAGGGGGAATAGAAAGATGAGACAGAGAGAGGAGTGGTGGGGAGAGGGGGGGGGGGAGGGAAGGAAACTCGTGGTGAGGTAGCGAACGCACGCGGAGGGCGCCACCAAATCAAAGGCGTTCACACAGGCTCCTCAAAAGAGATATAAGTGCCTTCACAGCTTCGTGGGCCGACGAGCGATGGGGACGGTCTTCAAGTAGCGCTGGCACGGACAAAGAGCTGATCGTCCAGACATCGCAGTGCGATAGACAGTGTTTGTCTTTCCTACTGAAATCGACGACAGTGGCACCAGAAATGTTCGATGGTCCCTTCGCCGCCGCAGACGTCGCACAAAGCTACTGTCGAGGAGTGGGGGTACTGATCCTTTTTCTATGTTGTGAAGGCATTTCTTCGTTGCAAAGGAGATGGAATGTGGTAAGCTGCCACGGATATCCGCATCATGAATGAAAACGTGCGTCGGGAAGAGAAAACCGATGTGACGAGGCTTCATAAAAAATATCATTACATGTTCATCCAAGGCATGCATATTCTCTTATCTATCAGCCTCCATCTGGACAGGTAAGACAAACGTTCCCCATCTATCCTTCTTCCTCGTTGTTTTCTCTCATATTTTGCGTAATTTGTAAACACCCAGATTATCTTGTCTTTCTCTGTTTCAGGAAAAGTGAATACCGCCAGTTTTCAAATAAAGTCAGTATTTCCATTAAGTATAACAGAGTCATGACATGATAATAAAAGCGTGCCAAACGAAACGAATCAGTCTTTTTTTTTTTTTTTTTTTTTTTGAGGCTCACGTGTCGCTCAACACAGAAGCTACGCGATACACGTATACGCCGAAAAGACCCAGTTTTTCTGCAACCTAAACACTCATTCCTGAACGAGTCGGTGCAGTGTGAAAGTGTGTTTTCAATATTATACAGGGTATCCCAGCTAAACGTAGCCAACGTTTTAAAAACGACGGAATGTGCTACGAGGCTCAAACCAACTCAGTGGTGTTGAGGATCGCGTGTCCTAGTCTGCGGTATTTTTTTTTCGTTTTGCAAAGTTAGTTAATTAGTATAAACTAACTGCATAACTTTTTAAATATTGGCTTCACCAAGAAAGTGCCAGTACGAAATTTGTACATCTCATTTAAAAATGGCCGAATGAAGTGTTTGCAACCAAGTACCATTGATGGAGCTTCTTGTAATTGCCTTTAAAAGAAAGCCCGCGAAATAGAAGAACAAACATGTGATATGTAGCACCACTATTTCAGCGCTCCCAGAAGACCGAAAATGAAAAAAAAAAAAAAAAAATACCGCACACTAGGACACGCGATCCTCAACACCACTGAGTTGGTTTGAGCCTCCTAGCGCACTCCGTCGTTTTCAAAACGTTGGCTACTTTTAGCTGGGACACCCTGTATTGACCCTTTTCGCGGCCATCCCGTGGGCGCTGCCATGTTTGATCACGTGGTGACGCGTCCATTGCTTGCCTCAACTGCCTCCGTTGCCTCCTTGTTTACAATGGAAGTGTACGACGCCGGCGCGGCTTAATAAACCTCTGTTTTCGGAGATAGCGTAGATGGTGACTAGGTGGACGACACAAAGCTTTGATCACAGCTTCAGAGAACATGCAGAAGTGCCTTTGGAGCTGATTAAGCTATGTCCGAACGGCGCAAGCAGCGTATATGGTGTTTGTTCTAAAAGCAGGGCTAAATATGTATTCCAAGCTATCCAAGCTTTGCCGATTATGAATTCAGTCAGGATTAGTGTGTTTTGCTTTTTGTTCTTTATTCGGCAAACGTTTTGAAGCAGTGGCCTGTCAGTTTCTGACACAGTGAAATTCTTCAGTGCGGCCACTATCTGATTATTTTCTGCCTAATCGCTCGCGGATGTGCTCAGTTCCGATAGATTTGTTCTTGCTGCACACAAGGCTTGAAACGTAGCTGTTTTGTACATTGTAATACCTTGTAGCAAATATATATTACAGATAGTAACTCGCTTACTGTTGTGGACCGTCACGAAACATTCAGCTTCGACCATTTGTGCGCCATCGGTGTAGTCCGTCATTTATTGTGCGTATACAGCGCGCATATATTCAAGTGTGAGCCCATTCCCTTATTCTTGATACGTCGGCGATAGAGTGGGTGTAAGTTTTCCTGCCATTTGAGACAGATGTGTATAGATAACGTGCGCGAAACTTACTATGACAGAAAGCGGCGCTACTCCCTTTGTCATTGTTTAACGAGTGGTACTCACTCTTGCCGACGTTCTGGAGATGAAGTCTTTGAAGGATAGCAATACAAGGCTGGCGGATGAGCAAATTTCTGTATCCTTGGGGACAGCCGTACATCACGAAGTGCCGGTAACACGTTCGGACAGTTGCAGCAGCGGTCGGCGAACTTGGCCACACAGATTCATTCTATTCCTTAACATGCCAGTCACTATTTTTGCAGCCAACTACTGCACACGTCTTCAATCCACATGATTCAATCTAGCATGATTGGAGCACAGTGTGTTAGCGAAAACTCAGTTGCATTTCCGACAGCTGATCCCACAGAAGCAAGGTAGAAGTGGTAATGGTTTCGTATTCATGCACGGTCGCTGAGGAGAGGTATGGCGCGCCGCCGTGAGCGCCATCTCGTTTATCTAAAACAAACTGCTCCGCCAAAAGGGCCAATATATAATGCACGCGTATCTTCAACGATGTGCGATACGGTCGGCAGCAAATCCATGGCTTCCGCGTGCCGACAACGTTCCTGGATGAGTGTACGCTACAAGAGCATCAAGGTTGCCAGCGTTGCGTTAGCAGGCACCCAGCTGCAGCATCCGGCGGCATCTACGTTCACCAACTGTTCGCAGGAGGACTAAACGCCTGGCTCATCAGCAATGTGCAATGCACACAAGAGCTTCAAAATTTGTTAACGGGAGCAGTGGTCTTTAGCCTTCTGCGACAAAATGCATTTATTGCCCTTAACGCATTGCAAGAAGCGTGCTTCTTTATCGAACGTAAAGAAGGGACATAGCGCCAGATTGCCTAATAGTTTGTCGCCGCCAGTAACTCCCCTGCATGTGCCACCGGACGCGAACGCGGAGAAAAGAATGGCGTTCCCCGAAATAGGCATGCAAGAAGCATACGAAACCCTTCGGTCGATACAGGACCGTTGCAAACGTTGTGCCGCCTAGCAATCGGCTCAGCGCAGGGGGTTCTCCAGATGGGAACAAACAACGCACGCGAGCATCTAAGCAGCGCCGAGGTTGGCAGAAAGGAGCCTCCCCGGTTCTGCACGAGTGGAGGGAACCGCTAACCGCCGATTGCGCGTCCCCGTCGGGAGGGATTAACGCGCCGCAAGCGGGAAGAGCGGTCGCACGAGAAAAGGAAGGGGGTAAGCCACTTGAGGTAACGGCACGCGCAACCGCGACGGTGTGGAGGGGGGCGGGTAAGCGGCTCTTTCGCTGGGTCTCGCAAGTTGCGCGGCGCGTTCGTGATCCTATAGCCTCGACGCGAGAGTCTGCCTTGGTGTCCCCCTAACGCTGGCGTGAGGAATTGCAAAAGTTGCTTTGAGGCAAGACGATTGGAAATGTAGCGGCCAAGTAAGCTCTGTGTTCTCGCAATTAAAATGGCAACAAACGATACGAAAAATACAAACACTGCTCGGATTTGAAACAGAGCACGCGAACAGGCAAAACGCGCGCGCACGCACGCACGCACGCACGCACGCACGCACGCACGCACGCACGCACGCACGCACGCACGCACGCACGCACGCACGCACGCACGCACGCACACACACACACACACACACACACACACACACACACACACACACACACACACACACACACACACACACACACACACACACGCACACGCGCGCGCGCGCGCGTACTTTACGCCCAAAATGATAGTAAACGAAACGAATCGAATACCATGTAAATACGCACAGGCTCTTCTTATTCTTGGGACATTTCTTTACGCTCAACGAGAGGCATGTGTCATGATTGTGCGTACACATTTTGGGTCTGAATTTACAGCGAGAAAGTCGAGCGCGCTGCTGCTAGTCGCGTGTTGAGGCGTCCAGCCAGCGATAAGTTTGCTCGTTACGTGAGAGATTGTAAGAGAAATAGTAAAGGTATCTAGCAATACGACGAGAGAGACCGCGCTACCTGCACAAATATGGCTGCATATAAGGGAGGCAATACCTCAGAAATTCCCCCAAGCGCCATTCCTCACTCGAGCGACGAACCTACCGCCGCCTGTAGCATGTTCTTGGAAGCCACGGCACGCAAAGCACGGAATATTCCTCATACCATGATGGCGGGCCTCATCTATTCGAAGTGGAGGCGTCGGTGTGACCGCGGACACCCAGAAGAATGCACGCCCACGAGCTTCAGCTAATGGCTTGCGGCTCGCGGTTGCCACAGATACGGTCATGCATTCCGGCGAACGAAAGCCGACATTCTCAGCATGGAACGCGTGTGGCGAGCCAACGAAGCCGCATCGCGAAAGAAGACAAGGAAGCTACGCGACAGAGAAAAGAGTTTGCGCAAGAACAAGTTCACTCGTGCGAGAAGTCGCTTATGAACGCCAACCACGATGAACACAAGCAACAATAGCACGAGCAACCCGCTCACTACTACGTGGAACATTGAAGATTGGCATAAGTTAGGATGCAATTTTATAAAATAAATGAAATTTCGAAAGAGAAAAGAAAAGGGAAAGAATGAAATTTTAGCAAGTGAAAAGAGAAAAGAAAGCAAGATGGGCGACGTTTTGTTAAAGAAAAAAAAAAAACAGTAGACACGTCTTTCCTTTTTTTTTTTTTTTTTGGTTTCGTTTTAAAGCGACAGCCAAACGAAGTTGGCAAGATGACTTGTTTCTTTCTTTTTTTCTTATTTGTCTTTTCATTTCGAATGAAATGTGCTCAAATGTCTTCATCAATCATTACTTGCTTCGATCAATTGCTGCAAGAAACAGTGACGTCACATAATCTGCTTGATCCCGCAGTTGCCTGCACTAAGCTATTACCTTGTTTCCCGGCATACCGAACACCTGCTTTGCATGGCGACTACTATTCGCCGAGTCAAAACTGTAATCTTAAATTGTAACTTTCATGTAATGCCTTCCAATGCCTTCAATGCTTTCCATGCCTTCCAGCAATGACAGCGTTATAGCTTCAGCAAAACAATCGCGGCATCGTATTATTCGTGGCAAGCTATAGCGTACAAATTAAAAAAAAGAAAAGAAAGAATAAAAGCACTGGATTCACGCGCTGTAAGAACATGATACGAAGAAAGTAGAAAAAAATATAACAAAAGAGAATTGTATGACGTTGTATGACATCAGCGCACAACGAAAGAGGCCGCTACATCAACGATCAATGGAGTGGAGAAAAATTGAAGCCGTGAGATTTAGAGGCGGGAAGAGGCTTTATCGATGCCCGTCGTCCGCATCAGACAGGCGCCAATGCAGATTATGACCCAGGTAGCGGGGCCAGGCCTCCGTAAAGCCGCCCAGATTGCTCCGCTGGCGCCGTGCAAACAAACCGCCGAGGCCTGCCACCATCTGGAGGCGGGCTGATAGCGGCCCTGATCTCGAGCACAAACCGTCCCGCTAATAAATTGTAGGTGCCGGCCGCTTCCTCCCCGTCGAACAACCTGCATCGTCACACGAGAGGCTCGAGTCCCTCCTCTGCTTCTAGCGCTCCGACTAGCACCACCTCGGTATTGCTGCCCGGTTCCATATTTTACCAACACACGCCGGCGAACGTTCACGGTTATCGAACTCTCCTCGCGGAGTGTTCTCGATAGATGCAAGACTTTCCTGAGAAAAGAAGATTTAATCACATTTCCTTTATTGTTTGGCAATTTTAACACAGCGATGGGGGAAGCACTCTACCTTAAGTACGATAGGCTGAAGGCCTAAAGTAAACGCACAAAAGTAGCTCTATTGGTTGATAATACATACCAAAAACAAAAATATAACGAAATGGAAACTACCCCTCGACCACCGAGGGGCGTCAAGCCCCTGTAAAGCGTGCTTCACGCACGTCAACAGGGCGCTAGGTGAAGCTACGGGGTTCCGCTCAAATACGATACAAAGCCTTTCTTGTGCCGAAAGGACGACGGTAGGCCAGTCCCATGAATGGGCACCACTTCTGTGAAGGCTGAAAATCAGCAAAAAAGAAAAAAAAAACAGGAAACGGGTAGATGGCGATAGGATTGTGAGACGTAACCGCTCATTCCAAAAGGCAACCGTGATAACTCTCAACCAAGTCAATCTTAATAATGAATTTATTTCCCATCAAATGTACATGATGGCGGAAGCAGGCAGTAGAAAAAAAAAGCAGAAGGCATTTTACAGAATGCTTCTTTCATAAATGTTACACCCGCGAACGTTTCCTGAAACGCAGACAAATTTTAAGCTCGAAGAACAACGACTCAACTGAACGGTAGGCAAGAGCGTGAACAGCATGGACACGACGTTTGTTTTGGCGGGGCCGGTCATGGCCACAATCGAGTCGAAGTGGCACTCACGCCAATGAAAACAATGGGGAGGAATCAGCTGTGACTAGAGATACAATCATTACGCTATTCCGGTTATGGCACAATCATGAGCACGCGAGATTTTTGAAGATTCAAGGGCGCCGCAATAAAGCCATCCCTCTGGGAGTATGCGCGTATAAATATTTATTGATTACAGTACTAGGACACAGTTCGGCTCAGAAATGTTTATTTTTTGATTAACCGCTGCCTGCGCGCTGACGGCAGCATCCCGCGTTCCGTCAAGGCTCCCTGCCAAGATCAGACGCGCATCCGTGCGGAACCACAGGAGGATAGCGGGTATACTAATACAAATGGCTCGATAAGCAATGAAGGAATATAGAGAAAAGGGAGAAACGAGATAGACATACGGCTGCTATGATTGGACTGTTCACTGTTTCTCTGTCACATAGCCAATCGCGTGCCCTGCCTATGCATTCGATTCCGCTCCTTACGTTTTGTTTATGACAGTCGGTGCTAGCGTTGCAGTGTAAGGGCCATGCAGTGAAAGCATACCGGGGAAGGCGGCCTGAACTAACGGACCCCTAGTGTATCGCAGCGCCGGCGCCTTCAATTCATCATCTGTCTTCTCAGAGGTCGGGGAAGTGTCATCTCGACGAAACGAAGAGAGAGAGAGAGAAAAATAAAGAAATGGAAGGGCACAATATAGAGCAGCAGAAGCGGAGGCCAATATAGCTAGCAACAAAGGATAGCACCCAAACGAGAATACCAGATACAGGAAAGAGAGACGGTAGCGTGCAATAAAGAAAGAAAAAAGAGCAATTTGTCTGATAGATAACGCCACCTAGTGAACTTTTATTGGCCTCTCGAGAACGCCCAAGTCCCACCCCACCCACTGTCCTGCGCAAAATACCCAGGTTCCTGATTTTCTTTTTTTTTTCTCTGTCTCTCTTACCCTTCGTCGACGAGTCAAGTCATTTGTTTTACTTTAGACTGCTGAAACTAAAGGAGTTCGGCGGATAGTATACAGCACTGAAACAGAAAATAGAATGCAGCTCTACGGACAGTAGTACAAATTGCTTCCTCCATGAAAGAACGATAGAGCCCCGACGAAGCCAGGACCCCCGACAGGGTTTAGCATTGAAAAGGTGCGAGACGCCCAACGGTTTTAATATTAAATCCGAGAAAGGCACGCGCTCTCGCCGTCTCGAGGCGATGTTATTAATGATGGCGTGCACTGCGCAAAGAAAAGAACCAAGCCACGACACAATACAGGTCTGTTATTTTTCAGCTGGAAGACAAGCAAGGCGCGGGAGGGAATTAAAAAAAAGGGGGGAACAAACTATGAAAAGAAGGTAAGGAATTGTGAAAATACTCGGTGACTTCGGAGTTACAGGGCTGCATCGGTAAGGATTTCCCCTATTTTCCGAGGAAATCTTTCGAAGCAGACAACAAGATAAAAAAAAAATCATAAGTATAGAGAGGGTGTCTACTGTTGAAACTTTCAAACTCCCTAATATTTACAGCTTTTCCATGAGTGTCTTTACAAAAATTGCCTGGCAGTGTATGACGCTGGAGGTTCAAGAGCAAGGAAAAAAATTGCGGTCTACGGCTTGTCAAAGTACAATGCCAGTCCATAATGTTCTGCAACTACTACCAGTACTACCACTATCAGATGGAATGCATTGCAATGGAATGCAATATGTCAGATTTGACTGAATCACGTGTTTCGTAATGTAAAAATCACCCGGGCAGGTTCATACTAAGAAAATCAGCAAAATACGCAATTATACGCAGATGGCCTACATTAGGTTGCGAACTTCGCTTCCTTCTAGCAAATCACTAGTTTCGCCGTACCTATACTGCACGTACCAATTTGCTTAATTTAAAGCAACCGCGGTGATATTTTCCTGTTTCTTCCTGTATTTTCAAAAAGATAATAACTTTTGCAATCAGGCGGGCGATTACCACATAAGCGCAAAGCCGATAATCATGAAATACCAACAGCATCATGGCGCTGCCACCGACTCACGTTACATATAAAGTTGTATATTTGTACACACCCAACATGCGTGCTACTCTCAGGATTGGCCTGTGCTATTAACGCGCAACAATCCCTTGTTTCGATCCCGACGCTTCGTTTCACAACCAACGTAACTATGTACTCGATCAGTAATAATCCCTCTTTCTACATCCAAATGGTCCTGGCGAAGGCTCTGTGCGAATACGACAACGCAAACGCCACAAAGGAGGTGCTGTACGCCAACAAATCCTCAACAATGCGCATTTGTTGCTCTAAAGGAGGTCGTCGAGGCCTGTTGCTTCTGTTCTACAAGAAGTGGGCGTGACGTTGTTTCACTCAGCATGGCACAGCATGCCATGCTTCTTTTTTTTTTTACATTTGTATGATTCTTTTTATTTATTCACACATATTCAAATTCCGGAAACAATCATACTGCAAGCCCTCCATATCTCACTCTGTGAAGTTCTGAGCTTGTTCGTTCTGGAGTTCTCTAGAATTCGTGTTTGCGAACTTCTGTGACATCTTTCTATTTATTCCCCAGAAGACACTAACTTTGAAAAGAACTTTGATTGAAGCCCCCCCCCCCCCTTTTTTTTTTTTTACCCGTTGAATTTTTTTTTTTTTTTTGAAAGTGTCAGTCCTTCGTGCGCCTATTCACGATACGAAGACACCACGACGGTAAGGCATTGTTGTGTTCTGACATTGTTGTGTTAACAACACTACGGATCGTTTAGCGCATAAAACAGCAGCGGTCTGCTTTTTTCATCGCTGCAACCAATTTGAGCGATGATAAGTGCGAGAAAACGCGCCACAGAGAACTGCACTTTCACTGACAACCTTGTTAATCGATTTCACGACCGATAATATAATATAGAACGTTCTAGTGCAAGTGCATCATTACCAAATCCTTCAAACAGGAAACAGAAATAGGACGCTGGTACATATTCATATCTCCTCTGAATTATTTCCGTCAAGCCTTCGGCCACCTGTTCCCGAAGACTTTGGCGATGCAATTGCTCACGCCATGCCAGTACGATCTCTGCTCTCAAGGAAACACTGCTTGGGAAGGGCGTTTATAACCAGCCCAACGTTCCCCCACGAACACCCGGCTGAAGTAAGACTCGTTGACGGGGCCGGGGTGATTACGCGCAGTCTAAGGTGGGGAAAGGAGCCACGCAATCATCTCGGCGAGGCGGCACCTGCTACGTGTGCTCATGCTGTGGCGGAAAAAAAGCGACAGGGGGGAGGTGAGGGGTCGTCGCGGGTGTCACTGCCGGCCGACAACACGGCTGCTACCGCGACTCACGAGTGGCCTTCCCTCAAATGAAACAGATCGAATCGAACAAGAAAAAGAAAGGAGGGGGGGGGGGCACAGAAAGACGTAAAGCGGGCGGCCAGCTTAGGGTGGAAGGGCGTCCCTCTCCCTAAACGCAGAGAGCAGCGAGAGGAAAGGATCGCAGCAGCGCAATAAAAAGAAAATGACGAGAGAAAAGGGCGAGCCGAAGCAAGAAAGCAGAGCCAACAGGAGACGACAGGCCCCGTTTTATGAAGCCCCAGGCGAGGCCCGGTTGGTCAAGCGCTGGGCGGCGGCAAATGAAAGCGCCATCGGCGCCATGGTCTCCATTAGGAGAGCGCCGCGCCGGAGGAGAAGCCGAAAGCTTCCGCTCGCCTTTCCCCTCGCCGCCGGGCACCAAAAGAGGCGCGCGCACGCCGGAGGCCGCCGCCGCGAATTAATGACCGAACGCGCGCCTCCAGTAATGGACTCGGAGCCCCGGACCAAAGGGTGGCGCGCGGCCCCGACGCCCACGACGCCGGAGGCCGAGCGGAACCCCGTCGCGCCGCCGACCGGCGCAACCGGCGCGTTTAATGGCTAATTGCGCCTTAATTCGGCGCCGCCGTCGGGGCGCTCCGGGCAAAGCGCGGGGCACAGCCCCGGGGGACGACCGCGGCGGACGCGTCGCAGCTGACCGCTCCTCGCAGGACCACACGCGCCGCGGACGCTGCGAGGACCGGCCGGACGCCGACGACGACCAGGCGCTCGCCTCCTGCGGAGACTCGACGAGCACGACGGCGACGCGACGCGAGCGTCCACGACGTCCGCGCCTTGCGAGGGGCGGAGAGGAGGGGGCGGCCCTCACCGGCGGCCTATATATGAAAGATGGCGGCGCCTCGACACCACCCGACGAATAGCCAATGAGGGCTGACCCTTGGAATGCGCCGTCTTCAACGCGGGAAATTCGGCTAGCCGACAGGTAAGCGACCAAGCTTCGGTACACCACTGGGGCATGAGCGCGCCAAACCCTGGTGTCCTCGCGCAGAGTGGTGCTGTAGCTGCTTGCTGTGTGTCGGTGAGAAGTGTGACATCGAAAATTGCAGCGCAGTTATGAGGGCGCGCCTACGGCGCGCTGCCCAAATCGATTTCGAATAGTGATGGAGGAGAAGCGGGGAGGACTAGAGAGAGAGAGAGAGAGATAGAGAGGAAGCCGTCGTGGCTCGCCAAAGTCGTTTGGCAACAGACAAACGCACAGCCGTCCACCGCTATTAGCTGCGGTCATGCACTCGACTAACCGAACGCCACTCAAAGGTGCCACGCCGAGTGCGGTGTGCATACGTACATTTTGTTTGGTTCTAAAGACAGCCCTCATGGTCAGGATACTAATGTCGGATTTAAACAGACGAACAGATGCTGAGAAACCTATAATTCATCTGGGAACAAATTATAGCTTTTTATAGCAAAATAACTTCTTGCTGATTGGTCAGCCGTTTCGATAATATGTTCTCTATCACTATTGGCTGGTTTTTTGTTGTTACCCACTTCACTAACGTAAAAAATGTTGCTGAATACGGGCTCTCATCCGAAGATAACAGCCTGACGCATAGTTTAGCCACAATTAATGCAGGAGCGCCTCATTATCAGATCGCGAGTTCAAAAACGAACAGCCGAAGGAGAGGGGGGTTGAGGTGCGAGAGTATCCGGGCATCTTTTTTATGATAGCGGTTTCGTGCCTCTACAGTTGGCCACTCCAGTTCATTACTAGATAATGAGAAACGCAACCGATTAATAGTGAAGCAGGAATGCTTGGTACTTGAGGAGAATACACTCTGCGACACATCTCGCAGACCTGGTCATTCAACAGCTGCTGCTTTCTCAACATCATTCGCAAATCCCGGGTATCGGCGCCATCTACACTGCGTAACAACATACCACAGCGCCAGCGTGAAAAAACCTGGAACTGTGCTCGGAATTTCTTCCCTTAAAGCAGAAAGTTGCGCCTATATATGTTAGACGAATGCCTTATCAATGACAACACTTTTTTTTTTATTGTCGAATGATTAGCCGTTCAAAGCACTTAGGAAGCCCTGCGATGATCATGCAATAAAACGTCTAAACTGTATAGAGAGAATAAACGAACTCTGAACGATAACCAACCTTCATTATCGCTGTTGGAGACTGCGATACATAAGCAATAAAGTTATTGCTGTAATTGTCGTAGATGAATGTTGTACTCTAACCATAGCGGTCAAATAAGACCGGAACGCTATGGAAACAACAATAACAGCGTTATAAGTAACGCCCATACACCAAGACGTATATGCAGCAGTATAAGCGCGCTAGCGTAACGTAACGAAGACTTTGACTATAAATTTTTTTCCCCATTCATCATTGCAGCTTTAGGAGCACCCCACTGTAGATAGCCGAAAGGTCGAGAAAGGCTCATGCACTAAAAACGAATACGAACCATGTTGCAGTGAGGCCTTAACTTTAAATAAGTCTACTTCCATAATCGCTAATAAGCCTTGTCACACGGGCAGCCTTAAACGCAGTTATACCCAACCATAGTAACCTGACGTAACCGCAGTTACCGTAAACCGGAGTGGGGCGCTGCTACACGCTGCGCATCTTTCGTTGTTCCCAATGTGTCGTCACAGTGTTGTGAAGGCGGACGCCTAATTGCTTACACGTCAAATGAATTGCCGACAGAATTCATCGTTTCGTTACCACAAAAAGAATACCGCTCACCGGTATTTTTTGTTCAGATTCTCAAGCTTCTGAAGAACTTGCTTGACATTATAAGGACCTCCCTCGCCGGCAGGCCGGAGTTGAGAGCCTCCACCATGACGTTCTATATGCGCGAGTTGCGTGTGCTTGAGCGCAGAGCGGTCAGTTTGTCCTCCCAAATGCGTATCAAGGCTTCCGTCGTCGCGACAGGCAAGTTGACACTCTTCTGGGAGGATGATTCGCTGCGAGCGAAGCTGCAGGCGTCGGAGCTGGGGGCCGCCATTGTGTCAGTTACGGCTTTGATTGAGGTGGCCAACCTCAGTTTGCGACAACCGTGGTTAGTGGAATGACTACGGTTAAGTTTATCGTGTGACTGGGTGTAGCTGCGGTTAGCCTTAACTGCCGTCAAACTTAATTTCGGTTAGACTACCCGTGTGACAAGGGTACAAGTCAACGCGTCATGCACAAGATGAACAAGTAGCATTAGCATTTCCGACCTATTAAAAGAGTGAGGAAAATTAGCTACGTCGACGACGTTTCTTCGTGCTCCAGAAGGCGGAAGGCTTGACGAACGTAGTGACCTTTGCTAACTCAATATATTCGCCTTCTGTCTGAAAAGAAATGCAGAAGAAAGACAGAAAGAAAATACAAAGAAACAACTGAATAAACGAATGCTCTGGCCGAGGACGACACGATGCTTGTGTCCACTGAACAACCGACATCCGCCCGCCCGGAGCAATGCTAATGGAACGCAAATGTAGCCGCGGCCCTCGGTGGTCCGGGACTGCTTCGCATCGGCTGCAGAGCGCGCGACACCCGATATGTTGATCTGACGACGGCGCGACAAGAAATGCATCTCGTTGAGGGCACCCTCCATAAGGGATAATGGGGCGCCCTCGCGTTGCAGCCACGCTCGCCGGGACCGCGGACCCATCGTCCGCGTTATGATCAGCATCGCGCGCGCCAGCGAGCGCGCGATATGGCCAAACGCGCACGTAACGCGGTCCGGGGAAAGATGAGGCCTCGCTCGCCTCCCGGAATACCAAGTCGGTCGGAAGCACGAACGTAAGAAGGCAGTGCGAGGGGAGGAGAGACGGGCAGCAAGGCGACGCGAGGTGTACGTGCGCCGGGGTGGCCGCGGTACGGGCTCCGTAACGACGGGTATTCTTTTCGGCCAATGGCGCCACCAACAGATGGGAATGCTATTATGCTGCTCTCGGTGTCTATACCGGCGCGAGAGCGAGAAAGAACGACCCCGGCCGTTCTACGTGTGCGGAGTGTATATCTGCAACGCTGATGCGCTCGTTGTTTCAATCGGGTGTCTGGAGACGCCGCGGTGACGCGCATGCTGAACAGCGTTGCTGTCTAATTTCGGCATTTAGAGCATCCGTCGGATTGACCGGACGGCCCCAAGTGAATTTTACGTCACTATTAACCCTGCTTTAATGTTGAAAACGAGACAGGATAGTAAAATATAAATATTCTTCTACATTCAGGTCTCTCGTCTTTCATATTATTTATAGATTAAAATATTTCAGTATTGTTTTAGCGGTAAATGCGAGAGAAATGCGTTGGCATGACGTCACACCTCTTTGAGGTCCCGGATCCATAATTAAAACCGCATTCACCACATTGCAAACAAAGATTTTTTTAAAATTATTACTGAAATGAGAATCGCCAGCCTATGATGGTGACGACTACTTTTTCGTATAGCCGAAACAATATAAAAAAGATATACATGTAGTGTCGTACAGGAGCTCACTTGACACACGTCCTGCCTCCTCGAGGAATGAAGTGCACCTGACGGAGGTGCGGAGCAGACCACCGTCAATTGCACTATATATAGTTAGCCACTGGAAAGATTATTATTGATTCCTCGGCCGAAGAAAGGCAAGGTAATCGAAGAGAAACTCAAAGCATACTTCTAGCAATTTCGCAGACAAAAGGCGAGGCTGGTGACACAATTGTTAGTTCACGCCTTGCGTTGTATTTGACGTATCGCGGCAGACCCGGCGAGCGAAAAGTTCGACGAAATTGCCACATTGGGTATTCGCTCACATTTAAACGGACCAGGTAATCATTTTGAGTAATAGGAAAATAACTGGGCTCAGGCAAATGTCACCAAATTCAACAATGTTACAAATATATATATTTCTAGTCTGCGTAGCTCCACCCGTCTCCAGTCTATGCATCCTTTCTGCAATGCCAACCCTCTGCTCAATGAAGAAATTAGCTGTCTGTTATGAGAAGAAGGGAGTATGAATTTCACAACAAACGCGTTAACCTGACATTGCACTTGGTATCATAAAGAAGAAGGCGAGCTGGACAGGACGTGCAATGCCACAACCGCAGTCGTGGCCCAGTGGCTTGGACACCCGGCTCGGCTGCGGGAGGTGCATGGCTCGATCCCCACAGTGGGACACCCACCGGAATTATAAGACGGACGCAAACAACCCCCCAGCCGGTGACCGGCTTTCCGAGGGTGCGTTGCTTGAGAGAGGTTCGTACAGGCCGCTATGCTTGCTGCGCAAGAATCAAGACACACAAAACACCCTAGATAATTAGTGGCTTATCTGAGCAAATCAAATGTTACCAAGGGAAGCGAAGTGCCGCGGTTGAACGGGGAAGTAATAGATAGGCTGACGAGAAAATCGTACCCGCTGAGGTCGGGCTTGATGCAGGACAGGACACAGGTGGAGGTCATTCAGGATCGGCTTTTGTTCCGCAGTAGAATCGAATAGGTTGATGATGATGATATCAATTAGAAAGGTACGTTTTAGGGGTCTCTGGCCTGTCTCATTAATGAGCCAACAACCCTCAGCTATCCGCACAGCACGGGAGAATATACCCTGGGCGTGCACTCTTCGGTGGTGCATTTCTCGGCACCCACCTCGCGCTGGCATCGCGATCTAGAAAACGAAAGGAGAGAGGAGAATCGCCGTTCCATGCGATTCAGCGACACTTGCGCTCGCTCGGGGCATAAAACGCTGCAGACCCGCGAAAGACGATGAGACTGCCCGTTGGCCAGAATGGGCCAGATTTCGAAAGGAGAGGGGCGTTTTGAAGAGTAATGGCCGCCGCCAACGAGAACCCACACCGGATAAGTCTCCTACGAAGCTTCCATCGTAGTCCCCCATCACAGCCAGGCGTCCCTGCAATGCCCCCGAGAATTCCGCGGCCCTTACGAGCCACGGTGCTCCTTAGTCGTCGCGAGCCCTCGACGCTGCGTGATGTTGGACGTGCAAGGAAGCGGCAGTTAGCGCCGTCGCCAGGTTCAATCCCAGCTGCCGAGCTGGTGGGCTGTACAGAAACGGTGGCGTGCGCCGTGGTCGACACAGTATTGAACGGAGCGAATGGGACAGAGGGAGCGGATCCATAAAGCACGACGTGACGCGGCCAATCCAAGCTGCCGGCAGAAAACGCAGTGTTCAGACCTGCGGTTCATGCTAGCATACGGCCCCCTCTGTCTGGTAGGACGCGCGGTATCCCTCAATATTTATCCTTCAAGTATCTGAACAACGTTCAAGTTCTCTTCGGCGGAGCACTGTGTCAAATTAAGCGACGCTGTAGAAGAGTGCCCACAAGCGTGTGTATCGTCCCCTATAAGAAGAGGCAACACAGAGAATCATGATTCATGATTACGTTTCATTTGAAGAGTGCATGGGTTGTTCGCGGCTAAGATCCACTGGTCGCAGAGCAAGATTTTGTAATGAGTTGCACCAGTACCACGCATTTTTTTTTTCTTCGCTTCTGCGCGTGTGAGCGTGGGAAGTGACAAGCGCCGTCGCACGGCTATTCGGAAAAAGCAAAAGAAATCTGGAGATCCCTGTGCACACCCACAACACAACTCTTACAGCCTAACGCTTTTTCTCACGTTTACACAAATCACAGCACCTGCCACAACGGATACTCCCCACCTCCGCCCACATTTTTCATCAAGTCATAAACAGTCACTATTTTTCTAAAACCATTGTTCGCAAGAACCTACCGTCACATTAGTGGTATGTACTTCAATTGTTCTGCGAAATATTGAAGTTACATTTAAGCGTTTCGGGCATTAAAAAGAAAAAAAGAAAGACAAAATCCGAGGCGACCTAAGCACTTTTTATGAATTGTGAATGTCAAAGCATTAATGTCCACCTGAACGCCGCTCAGCGGTCTTTCGAGGTTTGCGCTGCCAGTAACGTTTTCGAGTTTTGCTGCAGGGTATGTTATCGAGTTTTTCGAATAAATTTGTACGGTTATTTATTATTATTATTTTTGTACAGTTTCTACGTTAGCACGTTGGCTGTGGAGTGGAATCATTTGGACGATATTGCTGAGAAATCAAGGACGCCGCAAGCCACTGGCTTCCTGCGCGACAAGAGATCGAGGAATCAGCAGCGGCCACCAAGGCTGGCGCGCGCAGCAACTAAGCCTAGCGAGGGTGAGAGAGAAAGATACGGACCTCGAGCTGGCTTCCGAGAGCGAAACAGCGCCACCCGCACGCGCGCGTCACGCGACTGCCTCGACGACGACAACCCGTCTCGACCCGCGGCGTCGCCGTATCTGCTCCGTCGAGGCACCCACGTGACGTGGCGTCGCAACCAACGGGAATTTAGGTGCCGCTTCGCTGCTACAGACGCCGGATTTTTCGCTCAGTGGACTATTTGACGCCTTTCGCATCGAAAAGTTAGCCATTTTCACTTCAGAAAGGCACACACAATACAGCCAACATTCTAATCTCTTTCAAGCTCCACATAAAAGTTATACATTCAAAGGAATCACCAGAACAACGGATCAGAGTAAACACCAGCAAAGCGCCTGCAATGATAGTACCACCTGTTTTCTGTAACCAGCTCCCATAGACCACCCACAACTAATGCAAATGAAAGTACAGGTGCGGCGACTTTCGAACCGGCCCGCTCCAATTAGTCGCCTTCCACGTGACGACCGTAAGGCCAAAAAACACAAAACGGCACCATAAGGGTGTGGAATACGATTGTGCCTTCTCAGAACGCTAATGCGGCTAACCTTTAATATATATATATATATATATATATATATATATATATATATATAAAGAGAGAGAAATGGCCCAACTGGCGCGGCGGCTAATTGCGCGAATAGCGGGTTTCCTACACTTCGTAAGTAAAGTGTGCGCACGTGGATGGCCCAGCTACTATAGTGAGGCCCTCAAGTTCGCTATCATCAGGGTGCACAGACCTGCATTTCCTTGTCCTTTCAAGGCAGGCGCCATGCTGCAAAACAAGACCGCATCCTATATCTCACCAGCACGTTTTCTTTCCACATTTTTATTTCTTCACTCTTGTTTTTAACCTCTGAACATCCTATCCCGCAGGCTAAGTGACGTTCGGCATCCGGGCACGGCCGAGGCAGCCCCCAAAGATTTCCCCAAAAGTTAAATGTCGATTCCGGAAGGTTATCCCTATTTCCGCTCCCGCTCCTGCTTTTAAACTTCTCCAATGTCCAATTTCGATCGACTGAGTGCCGCGCGGCGTTTTCTGCGCCAAATGGCCACAGCGGCTGCCGCTATGTACTGCCAGACTCGCGGGCGCGTCGCCCGCCATCCAAACCCTGCGCCCTCCCCCTTCCCACTTTCGGGATAATGCCCTCCTCTCGCATTTTCCGTCTCCACCGGCTACCTTTCCAGCCCTTATATCCGCTTGCGTTTTCAGCCGTGCTTGCTGAACGTGTCCGCCTTCTACTAAGTCTTTATTACACTCTTGTTCTTTTTTTCTCTCGCTCCTCGAATCTTCCTTTCATGCCGGCCAGGCCGTCCTATTTGTCCTTCCGCCATTTTCGGTCTGCTGGGCCTCGAACGAGGCCTAGCACCGTCCAGCCAGCGTGCACTTCTGCAACTCTAGCTACGCCGCACCCCCTCCCACCTCCGAGCCCCTTAAGAGCGCAGCAGCGCGCGGGCATTAGGAAACAGGAGAGCAAAATAAATCGAGAAGCCACCGCCGAGAGCGCAGCGCTGTCTCCCAGCATTACGGAGAAAAGATTTTTTTTTCTTCCGAGCCAGAAAATAAAACATAAATCAGGTAGAAACGCGACAAATTTAAAAGGAGCATGGAAAACTGGAAGACCAGTATCGAAGCGAACGGGAGAGCAGGAGCAAAAAATAAGGGACGCCTGACAAGGAAATTTCAAATCCGATTCCGGCACTGCGGCGCTGCCGCTGCAAGCAGCGTGTGCCATCCGAAAGCAGCGTCCCGATTTTGTCTCGGCCCGAGATCTGTCCCAGGGAGGAGCAAAACAAGAAAGGCTCGCCTTCTGCCGCGCTATGACCGCGCACGTGTGCGCTTTTCTTGTTCCCGAGTTCTTCTTCCTGACGCTCCTCCCTCTCCGGAGAAGACTCCGCTCTTCGCTTCCGCTCGACCACCGCCTAACTGAAAAGATTTCCAAAGCTGCCGCGCTCGGCTTCATGCGCCGTTTCCTACCCCCCCCCCCCCCCCCCCCTTTCTATTTCGGCTTTCGTGCTTGGCTAGGCTTTGGGCTCGCCAGCCTACCATCATGTCAGTTCCAGCGAGAGGCAAACAAGGCTAGCTGAGCGAGCCAGTAAGCCGACATCTTTTGCCAGCTCTTCTCTTCCCGGCTCCAGATTTTTGCTCCGTCAGTGCGAGCTTAGCTGCGGCCAGCCGAGCGAGCCGGCCCGCATGTCCGTCCGCCATCATTGTATCGCCGACGCCAGTGCTGTTGCAGAATGTACGATACAGGCGCGTACTGAAGCAACGTGAGTCACCTATGACAATGAAGTTCTGTGAGAGTTTAAAGCTGCACATTCTTGGCCCAATTCCCGAGATACGCCGTGCTGTCCTAAATTTAAGCTAACATTACGTGGCATCTTAGGTACCAAGGCTTGCACTTCAATACAGAGGCGGGCCTTAGGTTCATTATTCACACAACTTGGAGATTTTGGGCTTTCTCGGAAAGCTCCAACAAGGGTTCACGCCATATTATAGAAAATCCAAATTTTTTTGCCATCGATTAACGTGTAAATAACAGTATCAGGTTTACTCGCACGCTTTTTTTTTTTTTCTCCAATCTCCTCTGGAATTTTCTAACACCATAACCTTCCTTATAGAGAGTAGCATGTCAGCGGTCATATGCACGCCGTCGAAAACCCTCTGTCTTTCAATAAAAAGCTTATCTATCTTTCCAATCATTGCAATGAACTTTTTAGAACTGTATGGTGTCTTGAAAACTACTGGAGAAGTCCTGTTTTGGGGCAGCATGCACTTTATTTGTAACGTTGCCTTGAAAGCCAGAGAACGTCTTCCCATTGAAGGCAGATTTCGTCGTCGAAAGCAATAGTTACCTAAAGAAGCGACAAGAGGCGAGCACGGCAGATGCATTAACGACATGACCCCATTTCCGGGCAGCGTTTTCAGCAACACAACGGCACGCTGCACTGTAGGCTGAAAATCACTGGTGAGGTGTCTGCACCTATTTTCTCCTTGATAGGCCCTGGCCTTGCCTCGTCTGATACAAAACGCACAGATCGCGCAGTGTTTCCACTGCAGGCGTGGTCCCATAGCATTCGCCGAACTTTATTGAAAGGGATATCATGAGCTCATGTCATCAACGGGGTACAATTCAAAAAGTGCCACAACAGGATATTTTATAAAACACTGCTCATTTACTGAACAGCGCACAATGAATCTTAAGCTTAAAAGAATGGCTCTACACAACGCAGCAGCCAGCAAGGCGTATGGTTGACCTGATTCTTCCAGGTTTTTTAAACCTTTCTCCAACGCAATCATGCAGTGTTCCCGTTTGTTTATTTCCGTTTAATCGCGTTGCTCTCTCAGGCACTCGCGTAAACCTAGAGCTGGTTACGCTTGAAGCAGCAAGCCGCAGTACATTTATTTCTCCCAGTAAGCTTCCTTGCCTATGGGGCGTTCACCAATAAGACAACGAGAAGAACACACCAAAGTAGAGATAAGTAGCGATCGCGCGCCATTCGGGGCATTCGCATAAGAACTTCGCGCACCAGTTTTACGAGGCGAGGCCAATCCCACGCTCGAGCAGAGCATGTAACGCGAAAACCGCCGGCCAATATCATAAACAGCGAGCAACGGTGCGTGGACATGCATTTTATGGAGATGATCTCATTCATGCAGAGAGAGCGCTCATAACCGCCGTACCACGCGCCGAGGAGATAAACGCCGCTCCTAACGGCAGCGCGGATGAGAGGCCAGTCCCGGCACAACGACCGATCCATTCTCGAGCAAGAACAATAATCAGGCCGCTTCACGGTCGGCGCGCCTGGTGCGGGAGACGCACCCTGCGCCTGGATATTGCTCAAGACCACGACAAATCGTTACCGGCACGTTAACAGTTATTACCGCGAGGGCACTGCCTATATACGACGGGAACAGCGTATGAGAACCGGACAGAAATGAGAAAGAAAGCCCGCACTGTCTGTGAAACGCCCGACGAACAAAATCCGAACAAGAACGTATACGTAATACAGCCAGCGACACTGCCGGTCACGGCTGCCCCGTTCGGTTGCGAGTTCGGCTGCCGATCCTACAAGAGCTACCGCACGCTGCCTCGAACGATGCAGCTGAATTTTCAATAAAGGATAGCCCAGTGCGCGCCACACGCCACGTCTTTTAGAAATTGTTTCAACGCATGTGACTCTTCACGTCCCCGTGCTGCCAGCGAAGCACCGCTTTAGGACGAGCATAGCGCATTGTACGCAGCGGAGCTAAACACCTACGCTAGCGCAGCAGCCACGGCTAATCTGGCGTTGATAAAGTATACGGGGACCGCAGGCGCAAATGCAGCATTACCATCGCGGCACACGGAAATGAATGGACGTGCAATCCGCGCGAGGAGCGATGTGGCGCAGCCAGACGACCTCTCTGGCCATCGTGGCAGTATAAGCGCCCGTCACTTACCAATAGCGCGGCAACATTTGGGTGCAGCAAATGAAGGCTGATTACCCAGACCGAAAGCAGCCATCACAAGCCGCTGCAACCGTTGCAAACGTGACCGCGAGGTTGCAGGAGAGAGATAAACAAACGATTTGGGAAAAAGTAGCCCACGTCCACAGTGGGCAGAGGGGGCGGCCACAGCACGTACGAACGGTTTCCCATTCGGTCCGCGCTTAGCATGGGGCGACCCGGGCCGCGAAGAAACAACGGCCCCTCTGACCGAAGGGCCAGATTGGAGATTCCGAGCGCCGACCCCGAAAGGAACACATCTGGAGCCCGCGAACGACGACGGGTCCGCATAGCTCAAGTGCCAAGGGTTAAATTATGACGGCGCTTACAACGCGGCCGGCCCCGTGCAGCGGCGGTGGCGGCGGCGCCTGGCGGCCGCTGTCCCGTGATTAAAGGGGCGCCCCAAACAAATGACATCGGGAGAAAATAAGACAGCGCCAATGGCCGTCGCTCCATCACCTGCGAGATGGGGGAGGAAGGCGCTGCCCGGGCGCTGCGCGGCGGTGAGGACGGCGCGCGCACAGCAGTAACGGTTCTTCTCGTGGACGAGAGAAGGACAAAGAATAAAAGAAGCCGGAGAGAAAAGCAAAGGGACCCGACACGTCGTCTCCCTCTGCACGGACGGACGGACGGTGCGGCAGCCGGCCAGTCGCCCACCGGCAGGAAATAAAAGAGATGGCCTCGGCCTGCTCGCTGTGTCTCCCTCTCCCCGTCTGGTTCATCCCCGCAACCATCGGTCCGGCACCCGCGACGAACTACAGGGGCGAGCATGGATTGCGGTGCGTGGCACGGTGGTCGCGAATTCCCAGCAGCGGAGACGGAAGCCACGCGCGCCGTCCGTGTTGGTGCCCGTGTCCAGAATCGCTTGGCGCAGTGTATAGTCGGCGAGACGGTGAACGGGAATTGGAAGGGCCCCGTCGGACACCGAGAAATGAGCCGCGCAGCGCTAGGGCGTTGGCCATCGCCTTTCCCATTAGGGACTCCCCTGCCCTCCCCCGCGGCAGCGTCGGTGCCATCAAAACCTCGATGGACGCATTGTCTTGGACCCCTGTGTGCCGTGAGCGCGGCCGGAGCCCTCGAGAGGCCCTCGTCCCCTGCTTGCGGATCCACGGATCCGCAATCGCCGTCTCGGAGACGCGAGCGCGCGCAAATGAAGCGTGCATTCGACCTGTCGTGTTTCTGCGTCTTGGCGGTGGGACGGCTGCTTCCTGGGGGATAGGTACCCGGTTTTCTAGAGATAGAGCTGTGACAACATATATTTATTTTCTGAGCTTCCGTTGTCTAGGCAGTTTCAGAACCCCCAATTTCAGAACCCCCCCCCCCCCCCCCCCCCCCTCTAGCCGAGCGCCTTCTGGAACTTGTAATGGTCGCTGCGGTGCATGCATTTAATCAACAGTCCTTACTCAGTGCAAGCGGTCACTATGGTTGCTTCGTCTAGAGATAATGGACGGGACGCAAATCCGAACATCACGCGTAGGAATTAGCAGCACTTGCTTATGCAGACGATACAGAATATGGAGCAATTCCAGAGTGTGCCATGTATAAAATGCGTTTGATATATTATGCCCGAACAGGCACGTTAGACATTAAGTGGACGCTTGTTGCAGACGAAACAGCAATGTAAAATCTCTTGTGTGAAAACATAGTGTGCCAACGGAAGATTTCGTTACATTCCGCAGCCACGAATCGCTTTCCTTTTCAGAACAACATCCAGTCTAGAAACTATCTGATCAGTAATGTCTAAACACAGCTAGTGTCTAAACACAACATTGATATAGGGCAGTTAAGTGCTCTATGTTCGCGCCTTGTTTCTCCACGTAATTTAAATTTCATAAATGAACAAGAGAATCTCAATTACCTAAATCTAGATTACGCTTGGTTAGTAACAGCAACTACGCATAACTATTTTTTGTGTTATAAGAAATTATTTTCATTTGAAGTTTTGTGAAACCCATCGAATCATTGAAGTTTGAGGATAAAAAAAAAAACACAAGAAGAAGAAGGAAAGAAACTTCTTGCGGCAACACATGTAGTTTGCGAAGAAACACCAGTTTCAAGAAAGTTGATATCAAAATACGCAAAGTTGTTAAATTAACAGGTCAACAAGTTTAGGAATATCATACATCACGGACCTTGAGAACGTTGCATTTTATTGCTGGAATGTGTGCGCGTTTCATTTTGTTTGTGCTCCACTCCTGTCTTCCTATTTCTATCTTACGTCCTTTCCCAGTGCAGGGCAGTCAGCCTGTGGATAACCTGCCTAACTTTCTATACATCCTTTCTCTCTCCTAGGAACACCACACACTTTCCATCGTTTCCACGCTGGCTGAAGAGCCACATAACGCGCACACGAGCATCTGATTTCCCTCTCGCATGCTTCGTATAGCAAACTCAATGGTATGAAGCGCCGAGCGGCGGCGCGAGCAGGAACGAAGCCGCAAAAAGTCAATCGGGAGGAGCGACCTCCTCGGCGCGGCGGCGCAGTAGCGCGAAGACAAAAGAATACGCGCCACGGCGACCGCATTTCCCTCCCGCGGAGGAGGGGCGAAAAATTCAAAGCAGCCCCGCTCTCGGCGATGCGCCGGCACCCCGAAGGGCAATGCATCTATGGCGACCGAATAACGGCAGCGCGGCCCCTCGCGTACGCCGCATTCGCTGTGGCGTGAGTTTACCCCGCCACCGCTCCTATACTGCTATAGCCCCATCAACATGGAATGCGTCAAGAAGGCGCTGCTCCTGCCGTACGTATTCGCAGGTTGCTTCAGGGGCGCACAGAAGCAGTGCTAGTTAACGATGCGACGATCATTGTTTGCGGGGATTCCTTTCCTTCAATTCATTTTTTCCCGCCCGTCCAACCGAGTTAACTCTAATCTCGGCGACAGCGGGGGCGTGAGTTTGCGCGAATAGTTGACGAAGCGCAGAAAAAAAATTGAAAATGAGGACAATCGTTGAAAAAAATACGGTCAAGGCACGCAATTACTGTGAGATATCCTAGACCCAACTGGTTACAATACAGATGAGTGCTGCACGTACTGGGCAACGGACAGTGCAGATGGGCACCAAATACGCCGGCCAGCGTGTGCGGTGTCGGCTCGTACTGACTGTCATGCTCAGCCGTGCTGGTCAGCCTGACACAGGCAGTTCCAGCAACCAAGTAGTCCGTCTCCGAGCGTTTCCAAAAACGGGGTTGATCATATCTCTCCGATTAGCACCTATAACCTATTCCAGCCGGACAAAGCGCCGCTGCCTTGACGCCTGAAAAATCGCTACAAGCTGCTAAAGCTTAATTCCCTTCCGTTGGCGATAGCGCCGAGATCCGTGGAGACGCGGCATGGAATGCGACACAGGGGAAAGAGTCCACGACAGAGCCGCAGCAGGAGAGGAGTGGACCGAGGACGTTGAGAGAGAACCGGCTCAACGCTGCACCGGAACCGGAGGGGCCGTATTTGCGCAACGCCGCCGTATATTTCTCGAGAGCACGCCACGCAATTTCTTTCTCGCCTTTTGTTCTTCGATCCGCGAGATTTCTGCTACCTTCTTTACTTTCCCGGTTTGCCTTAAGGCCCGGCCATTCTTCGCGGTGTTAGCGCTTTTCCAAGAGCGCGCGGAGAGGTCAACAGTGAACCCCCAGGATTATTTTCACATACTTTATGACGTTTTTCGCCGCACTATCGGTCCATTGTGCCCGGCGCTGTTTGTGATTCGCATCCCATATACCATACACGCGCTGAGCCGAGACAACGTCGCCAGTGAAACGTATGGATAGTGCGATGAAAAAAAAAGATGGAAACAGGCGGTCGAGCGCCCTCTGAACGCAAGGCATCCTCCTTCACCGAAGGGGGCAGCTAACATCGCGTTTCCTACTGTTACAGCGCAAGTGTTCTCTCCTCAACAAGAAGCAAAGAAAGACGCACGTCCAACACGCACTCGAAGAAAAAGCGTAGGTAGCTATGCTACACACGAGCGCGGCAGAAGAAAACGGAAGTAATAAAAACAGTAACGGACGCAGAACTGCCGGCTTCACCGAGGGCTTAGGAAGGACGACGCAAGAAGAAAGGCAAGAGGGAAAGAGAGAAGCAAATGCCGCCTTGAAGAGAGAGAGAGGGGGGAAGGGCCCGTCGAGAGGGTGTACACAGAAAATGGGGAAAGGGGAGCGGGGGAAACGCCGGTGTATCCGCGAGGCGCGATAAAAATCGGAATATACACCAACCGCACAGAGCCCGGGCCTCAGCTGCGGGCGTATTTCTCGCCGGCGACGGGGGCCGCCGATGCCTGCGCGCGGGAGATTATACCTCGAAACAAACGCCACCGAGTGAAACGCCCGCCAAGCAGTAAGCAGCGCGGCGTCACAGAGAAGAGCTACACAACGCCAAGCCCCAAGAAGAGCGGACGCCGGGAGGGGAGGGAAGCACGGCTCCTGCAAAGAAGGCTTTGCCGCCAAGCCGCCTCCTACGCGCAGACGAAGCGAACACATCTCGAGCCGTGCGCCTGCGCGCGCGCGCGCGCGAGCCCGCAATATATCTCCGCGTCTTCGTGGGAGAAATAAAGGAGGCCGTATAAATTTCATCACCCGCTGCTTCCATTTCTTCTTTCCTCACGGTCCTATTTGTTTTTTTTCTCCCCAACTTCCCGCTTGTTTTCTTCCTTCCGTCGCTCATAAACTCCACCCTTGGCGCAAAGGCTCGAGCACCGAGAAAAATACCCCCCCTCCCTCCTCCTCCTTTTCCTCCTCCTCCTCTAGGCTGCATTGTATCGCGAAAAAGATGGCTCCGCTCGGTTCGACTACGTGAAGCATAATAACGCAGCCAGCAGATAGCTGTTCCAAATGGCCAGGCAAGCCGAGACTCCTTGAGTCAATGGATTCGTATACTGCAGCGTGGATTAGTTCACAAAACATGGCGGAACTAAAATTAAATTATGAGGCTTAACATCCGGAAACTGCACAGTGAGTTATGAGGGACGCCGAAGTGGAAGGTTCTAGATAAATTTTAACCAGCGCGGGTATCTTTGACGTGGACCCAAAGGACGGTAACACGAGCGTTTTTCCATACGGGTGTCCATCCCGAATGTAGCTGCCATGGCACAGAACTGAACTCGCGAAATAGTGCTCAGGTGCAGAATGCAAGCGTCACTGAAACACCGCGGCAGGTAAGATGGGGGAAAGGATGTTGCGGATGTCCAATACTGATTACGTGCGCGGAGCAGGGCTGCCAGGCGAGGCTTCCGCCGACATGCACGCATGATCAGCAAGGCAGTTGACCTTTTGGCAGCCTGCAACGCATAGCTGTTGAAATGAAAATTGACGGAACGTCCAGGGCAAGACAGTTATATAGGACAGGTATATAGGGGACAGTTATCATCTCTGTCAATGCCTCCAGGTACATAGGGACAGTTGTAGGGGATCAGTTATATAGGACAGGTATATAAAGGACAGTTATCATCTTTGTCAATGCCTCCGTCCCGCTGTCAGACTAAACGCCGCACGCATCATCCGCGTCACATCAGGGAGGAGCTATGCGTCGATCCTAACTCTCTTGCATGCGTAATTATGCGCACGACAATTAAAATTTGGAGTCGGATATCTCGGAGCACAAACAAGCTAGAAGAATTCTTCCAACTGATACTGTGCAGAAACACGACTGCCTCTAACTTTTCAATACAAACATACCCACTTACTGCAGTCAACAAAAAGTCAATTATTCAATTTTAGTTAATTGGGCTGCTGACAGCGATAATTATCATCTCCGCCTGGCCACGTACCTTATTTAAATGCACAGGTGGTATTCGCGTGCCTCCCAGTTCCTAATTTTAAGAAAACCATAAAGCTCAATTTTGAACACCCTATATATGAATGAGAGAGGAAGGGACACAGAAGGGCTCAATTTTTGTTAATCGTAACCATATAAAGTCTACACACAATGAAACCAAGGAAAGCATATGGGAAATTAGCTGTGGTTGAAATTGAAATGTATAATTAACGAACGAAATGGAGAATGAAAGTATACGAAAATATGACTTGCCACCGGTGAGAGCCCACAACAACTTTCCCCTATACTTTCCTTTACTTCATTGTGTGTTTGCTTTATATGGTCGTGATTATATATATGTATATATAGAAGCGTTTAGAACCGTGAAAATATCAGGGGTCGTCGAAAGCATCTAAAACCCAACTGCAACTGTTTTCCCTCTCTCATGTTGCAAAACCAGTTGTTCAGGAACGTTACTACTTCATTTGTATTCTATCATTTGCACGCATGGTTTGAAGAAGCTGAAATGAGTCGGTGCTATGTTTTGACAACAAATCGCATTGCACCGTAAACCAATATGACAATTTCAAGCCGCTATCAGAGAGGGAGCAGTTTATATGCTGCATAAAGGTCACAATAAATCAGACAACCATTTTCGAAAACACGTGAAATTTGGTTTTCTACTGTGCGTTGAGTTTATAGCTTATAAATATACATGAACATACAAATATACACGAACTAAGAACTGACTACTTAAGAACATCACAACGATCGCAAATGTATGCCATGGAAAGTACAGTTTAAGAACAACTATTCGAAAAGTTCGCAAAGTCTCTTTAATAAGAAAATAAGCTCACGTAGTTACTTGGCATACTTCTCCTACATGGATTGTTTTATTATCAAATGTGCACAAGATGCGATACGCCATGTACTTCTTCCCTCGTCCCATAAATCTTATCCCTATGGCAACCGCGCAGCTTTGCGACTATTAAAATGCTAGAACGTTCGCAGGGATTAGGATCGTTACAGGAGATGAAATTATGTGCACCACCTACGTGCTCACTTCGTATCAGAAAGTAGGTGCTGCTATCTAATGTAAGGATCAACAATGCTTGAACTTTAACTTTAAAAATATTTACCTCATGATCACGAATGCATCGCTTGAAACCTTGCTTGAAAACCTTGCATCGCTTTTTCAAACAACATACCAATTTCTCTGTAGCACCCGGTGACCTTGGTGCATTCACTTCATCAAACTCCAAGAGAACACCTTCACACGTCCACGCGATATCCGTCATGCGCTCCAGCAGCACTGTGCCAGCGTTATGAATTATTTTTTTACGCTCGAATTAGCATAGAGACCGTCAATGAATGCCACAACACCACTCTTACGACACTTTCACGTTCGCCACAATGAAACCAGTATGAGTGAGGCCGGTCAAGGAGGAAGACTTCCTAACTTGCGCTGCGATTCGGGTGTTTCAGCTCAGCGAAGAGAGAATGGGAAAAAAGGAGACCCTTCAACTGCAAGCCACATGTCAGGAAGAGGAGAAAGGGTTCCTATCTGCCGATAATGAGAAATTCACTCGACTGTTCCCGGCAAGTGCTTCCGCCTCCTACATCTAACCCGTGCCTTCCGCTAGCGCGCGTCCGCAAGTTGGGTAGAATCGATGACTCTTAGAGAGGAGGGCATGTAACGATGCGATGAGGAGCAGGAAGTGGCTCCTAGGTGTGCGAGCAATCCCCTGCCTCTAACGCTCTAACTGATTTGCCTACGGTGAAGACCAGGACCCGTATTCACAAAAACGTTCTTGAGCCAGAAATGCTAGTAAGCGCAGATGACAGTCAATCGTGATGTTGGAAAGAAAGAGAGAGATACAGAGAGAGTGTGAAAGGAGAGGAAGACAGGGCGGTCAAATTCATGAACATCCGGTTTCATCATCATCCTCACCAGCCTATATTTATGTCCACTGCAGGACGAAGGCCTCTCCCTGCGATCTCCAATTACCCCTGTCTTGCGCTAGCTGATTCCAACTTGCGCCTGCCAATTTCCTAACTTCATCGCCCCACCTAATTTTCTGCCGTCCTCGACCGGGCTTCCCTTCTCTTGGTATCTATTCTGTAACACTAATGGTCCACTGGTTATCCATCCTACGCATTACATGGCCTGCCAACGTCCAGTTTATTACCTTCAATAAGCTGCAAAGAAAAGGGGAATATAAAGAGGGGGAAAGGGAGTGAGAGAACACAGTGTGCACGCAGGAGTAGGCACAGGTGGACTATAAACGGACACTCAAGCCGGTGTACTTAAAGAACTGAACTAGGACACGATCAGGTATTTGAGCCAGCGACGGATGCGGCCGCGGCCCAAGTATATTTGACTATGAAAATCATGACGTTGAAGGCATTGTCAGAGAAGGGGACCAGGCCACGACGAAAACAACTTATGAGCGAAAAGCTTTGTGAATTCGGTCCCTCAATCCATAGACTGCGCCATACTCGGTGCCCCACTACGCTACAAGTCATGCTACATCGCTCGCATAACGTTCGGTATTTCTGCAACCAACGTGTAAACAACACAGTGACACCATCACACGAGCAACTGCCGAAATGTGTCCGTGAACAATCCCAGCGCGGCGTTTCTGTTTCTTCAACTGCGAGGCGGCAAGCGATTTCTAATGGTACCGCAGCTTTTCTCTTGCCTACTCAGGCAATGGCGGCACTGATAAGAATAAAAATGTTGCGCGCTCGTACTTGTGTCTAGCCACGCAGAAAAGATGTGCACCCCTAAAAGTACTCCCCAACGACGGATACGATACAAGCTACAAATTTTGTAGCTTGTATCAAGAACCATTCATAAAAAGTAACAAAACGGACAAAAATAGACGCGGAACAAACGAAAATAAATGCTGCATCACTGGAAAAAACAACGCAAAGTAAACGAAGCATTCAAAATATACATGCAGCTTTCTTTTGACTCTACAAAGCGAACTTTCAGGAGGTTTCGTACTTTGACGCCGCCGCGTCCCCCGTGTCCGCACGTCCGGTTCATCACACTCTTCGTGACGAAAATACGAGCGCAGGCGAAAGGACGCCGCCGCGTCTCCCGTGGTCCGCTAAGCAAACCCCTTTCCTGCCTCCGGCGCTTTCCTTGACGCAGCAGGCGCCCGGACTAATCACGCGACCGGGCCCGGTGACGGATTGAATCGCCACGGGTGGAGCGGGGTCAGCGAGGCTGGGAGGATGGGGGTGCCGCAGGATGAGGGGAGAAAATGCTCCCTCGCATTCAGTCCACCGCAGATGGAATGAGCGACGACGGCGCAGAGGAAACAGGCGCGTGGGGGCTCCAAGGAGCGGTCATTTCGCGACGACGCCGGTCGCTTTGCATGACCACCCCGAGAATGCTCAGACTGCGCTGGTATGGTATACCGTCCAGGCCGCAGGCCTCCACGGCTTTGAACGGCTAGGAGAAAAAGGATAAATGAAAGAAGGGCCAAGGGGAGGGGGGCAGTAAACAGCCGATCGATGCGGCAAGGGGGGAGATGAGAAGGAGGCGCGTGCGCGCCTTCGGCGCGAGCCCGCGCGTAATTACGGCACCACCGAGGAGCTCGTTTCGCGCGCCCCAGCGCAGAAAGGGATGCCCGCTCCTTCTCCCCTCGCGTGTCTTCAGCTACGAGCGCGAGCGCGCGCTCATGCTCGCCCGCACCCGTTCTGAGTCACAACCGCGCGCAATACCCTTTCCGCTTCCCTCGCGGCGCCGGAATCCGATATCCGGGGCAACCGGTCCCTAACGAACTCAGTATGCAGAGCTGCCACGTCCTGTTTTTGTGCCGTTTTGCTGCGGGTCTGTCTTGAGCCCTCGTTCCACCTCATCCCGCGCTTTCCTTCTCCACGTTATACGTCTTGCGGTAGCACGTCTCACGCTATTGCGGAAATGCTCGACGCCACGGACCCTCCCAGCAGAATAAATCGTTCAGCGACTAAAACGCGACGTAGGCCAATTCTCACGGCTCATTAGTGAACTCTAAAACATTGGAGGCTTGAGTCGGGAAACGTCAAGAAACTCTTTTGTTTCGAGATACGTTAGCCACTCCGCCAAATAATCGTCAGACACATAGCCGATACTGATACTACTATTTTACCAACATTTGCAGGTCCCTTCAGAGCGCATGTGAATGCAAGTCGGCTCTGATATATGTAACGTCCATCGTATACACGCGGTTTCAAACGTTCTTGTACAACACTTGAAAATCTTTGTGCGCGCAGGACATGATAGGAAGTTGCATACAAAGGCCACTTAACTCGAATTTCTCGCTTCTCAGATGTGGTGAGAAATGTGGAGAGTCCTGCAAACATAAATAAACTCTCGTCACTAGGCACGTGTATAATTCCCAGTATGGTGCCCAGGCGCCGCAACTTCAGAAAGGCAATACGCGTTATCACGCAAAACTACAATAGTACATTTACACGAGCCAACGATGGATGCACTTAGAAAAAAAAAAAAGGCATTTACGAACGTACGTCGAGTTAATAGGCATACCAGAGGATTCATATCACTTTCACACCCCAAATATGGCTTCAACATAGCCCACCCCACCAGCCACCCTCAGATGGCGCGCATGGAAACGATGCACTTTCAGAACTTCTGGCAGAACGCTGAGACGGCTCGACAATGGCCCTAATCTGCACAGTTATGAGCCCAAGCAAAGAAGCGCGCTAAGCGTTACCGAAGGAACGCCGGCGAATTAAGCGCTGGTTTTCAGCCGCTTGCACAAGAAGCACGGTCGGCCCACACGGCTTTTAGTCAACCGAGACGACCGTCACCCCAACGTGTCCCGAACCACCCCCTCCATCCGCATCTTCCGCGAAGGAAGGTCATCGGCTTTCGGTTTCTACTTTTCCAATCAAGCGCGTCACTCGCACGGACAAGCAATCCTAGGGACCCCACCTTCATTGGCAGACACGGAGCGCACTTTATTCATTCCGCAGATCGCGCACCCTCTTTTCCTCCCCTCTCTTCAGCATCACGTTTTCTTGGTCCTCCTCTTTTCCCCCTCGCAATCTTATTTCCAACGTTCCGAATACCCGACAAAAAGGTGCTCTGGCTGCATCACCCAGCGCCTGGTCACCGAGCAAACGGACCGAGTCACGAAAGGGGGCTCTGAAGGGGAGAAGACGTGGCGTAGGCGGAGGGGAGTGTGGTGGCTGCGCCAAGGTACCTCTCGGCAGGGAGGAAAATTCCCGTCCATCTGAATTCCCTATTTCTGAGGCAAAAGGGGGACGGGCGCAGCACAGCTCCGGCGTGCATCGCGGCCGAGACCGGCGCACCCAACCACCACCCCGCGTTCGCCGCTCCTTCTCACCGGTGCCAAAACGGAGCCACCTTCTTTTCCTATTCCTTACACCACCCCCCCTTCCCTAACCTTTCCTTTATTTTTTTTCCTTGGCTCCGTTCCTTCGACGCGAAGAGGAAGCCAAGCGATGACGACGAAAAATAAGGCGCGCGGCTTCCAGCGGATATTGAAAAAAAAGAAAAGGAAGGAAGAGGTAGAAGAGGAAGGAAACGGGACTGAAGGCGTGCGGCATACTGGCAAAAAACGGGAAGAAGGGATGGAACGGGGGGGGGGGGGGGCGAGGGGGTAGCGAGGAAAAACGACGGGAACGGAAAACCGGCACGGCGCCTCCGTAGGAGCGAGACGCGGGGCCACGAGACATTGGCCAGAGAAAAGGTGACGTATTCGGGGCCTCCGGCGAATGGCATTACGGCCCGCATCTGCATCGGAGAAGGAAAGGCTCGCGCGCCTCCCCGCTCTCGGGCACGAGAGTGCCTTTCCTCCCCCGATTTTCTTTTTGTTTACTCCCTCCCCCTTTCGCAGCCTCTTCCTTTTGTCCCCGTTCCATTCGGGATAAAAAAAAAGGAAAACGTGCGCATCCAAAATCGAGACGACGTTCGCGCGAGAAATATTAAGAGGAAACAAAAAGAAGAACGAAGAGGCCAGCCTTTTTTCTCCGAGAGGCGTGCCTTGAAGGCTTAGAAAACAAATAGCCACGGCAGCGCGCGGAAGCGAGGAAAAAAAAAAGAAAATAAGCAAGAGGTGGGGACGCCAGAGGCAGGAGTAAATGCGGGCAGGAGGCGTGGGATGGAAGAGGGGAACGGGGAGAACGGGAGCAGATACAAAAAGTTTGCATCCTCCACGCTTTTTCATCGAATGGGAATGCATTTTTAAAACGCTCCACCCCCTTCGACGCGCTGCGCCTGCGCGGAGGACGGCGCTGGCGGGAAAAAAGAAAGAGCCCGCATCGGTTGGAACGCCACGCGCGTGCGCACACGCGTTTTAAAACGCGCCGACGCAAACGAAACAGGCCGCAGAGCTCCTGGGTGGAAAGGGGAAGCGGCGATGGGAAACGGAAATTGAAAGCGAGGGTTCCGAGAGAGGCTTCGCTTTTTCTTCAGAAGCCCAAAAGGCCGGGGCCCGATGGAAGCCCTGAAGAAGACAGGGAGCTGAGAGGGGGAGGGTCCACCAGAGAAAAAGCCGGGAATCGATTTCGCGAGCGCAATTGCAATCCGCAGTGCGCATGCCCGGGAGGGGAGGGGGGGGGGGGGGGCACCTTTTGGAAATTGAAGGCTGCCCGAACATTTTCCAACATACCTCTCGCTGTCCGCCAGGCGCAATTTTGACGAGCGCCATTTTGAAGAGAGAAAGAAGGAAACGAATGTAGTGGGAAAATATGGCATCTCTCCGAAAACAGTGGCGCGGGTTAAAAGCGGACGTTTCTGAAATGCATGAAAAATAGACGCTTTCAGGTTTATTTACCGAAAGGGCGGAAGAAAACACAATAGCCTGTGAAGTATTGTGGCGTCTTTAAGACGGAAATTGTTTCTCAAACTTGCACCTGAAGCCAGTCAGTTAGTTTGCCACAAATGAGGACTTACAAAGCACTCACATATAGCTATACGATATAAACTGTGAGTTTCTATCGGCAATAAAAACAATAAAAATAAAAAGTAATAAAAACCATAAAAACCATAAATGAAGGTGTCCTGGAAGAGAACAACAGAAAAAAAAAAAGAAGCATGAGCACCAAGACGCTTAAGTCATTTACTGTGCTCGCCTGTCTCGCCTTGTATATACGTACGCGTGCGTATGTTCGTAGCCAGCTCTCATCTCTTTATCCATTTATATATATGTATATATATTTTTTTGTGCATTCGATATCTCATAAGCAAGAAACGGGCTGTGCTCAGAAGACACGCGCCATCCCGAGGCTAGAGACGGCAAGCTTTCTTCACTGCACGGAGCAGGGCCAGTAGGGGCAGCACCCTCCCGAAACGCAGGGAACGACAGGAGGGAGGAGGTGCACATATTTTTGCTCCCTCACACTCGTCGGCCGTCGGTTGGTCTCGCCTCACAAACACCTGCAATAAACCTTCTACCCAATACAGGACCAGACGCCGGCTAGGGCACTGCTTTGATCATTACGCAATACGTTGCCAAGGGCGACTTCATTAGAATCATGACGATGATGCAGTTTTTCGTGTATATTGCGCAGTACGCTACTCGTTCATGACGCTGATGGACCAACGGTGTTCAATGTATTTCGAAAAGATCTCAAAAGGCTAGTGATCCAACGTCTATGTTTGCTACAGAGTGTTAATAACACTCTGACCAGCGGCCCATGTAGTTTAGTAGTTACCATACGTTTCTGAATTTGCGTTTAGGTTTCGAAAGAATATAAAATAACGGCAGTAGTCTGGCATAATCTACAAGTTATAAGATAATGACCAATACTAAAGCCAGCCTAAAATTAAGAGTTACAAATACAGGTGCAAAGCACGACATTAGGAGCGTACACAGCAAGAATCTTAATGTTGTTAGGGAAAAAAAAAACGAGAAAAGAAGTACTATAGGGACGCTGAAGCACTTGTACGAACCCGCCGACATGTCTTCAATGGCATTACAAAATTCTGAGCAACAAATTTATAGCCATGGGCACCAGAAGAACTAGTGAAATGAGCAACAACTAATTCATTTCTCTTTATTTATTTTTTAGCGTCGAGAGGCTCTCATGCGCTTTATTGTTGGCAAAACCCTCTTCTGTGTGATGACAATTGAACGTGTCCCTTTTCTATGCCTGCGCTTTGTGTCCTGAACGTAAGTACCAGCGCATTAAAGGCTGGGCGGCAGTTGTGAGCTTTATTGTGACGGATTATGATCAATGCGTATCGTACAATGATCTGGACAGTATAGAAAAGCCTACTCAGGAAATATAATATACATATGGCGACTCAAGCTGAACTCTAGGTGCAAATTTCACTCCCCTCAACGTGCTAGAGGACATCAGGGATTATTGCTACCTGAGACTATGACAATATTACTTCACGAAGCTGGAGACACAACAACCTAGGCTGTACCAGCTGCTGTAAAAAATCTGGAGCATTTCTCTTTTTTTCTTCTTTTTTTCAGCTTGCGCACAAATTGTCAAAGTTGTGAGCCTGTTACGAAGTTACGACACAGTCATTACGTCATAAGCACCGCACAATATGCGTCGGAGGAACTAGGTGGTAGTTGCTCGGCTTTTCCGGTTCTCACGCGTAATTACCGACGACGAATACAGTACATTTCGTAGAAACCCCGAAGTACCAACTTCGAAAACGTCACTATCTTTCTTCGCAGTCCGACATGCGGCCACAGCTCTGGAACTCGTTCCTGACTGCTTTTAGTAGCTCATGCGTTCACAGCTCCTCAGGTGACATCTCACTAGTTGTTCCAGAGTCGCGGGGTCTGCCATCGACGCCCGGCTCAACTAAAACACCAAAGCTTCCCTATATACATGAACGTGTCACAATTGAATGTCACACAACTACCCCGTACGACTTCGCCATCCGTCGCCTGGCTTAAGCATTCTTTCGAAAAACTGTAATCGTTTTCGTCCTTACAAAAAAATAATCAAAAAAGAAAGAAAGAAAAAGAACGAGCAACTACTTAGAATGCACGCTAGATGCTTGACGTCATTCCAGCTTGGAACAAACTCGACTCAAAGCCCTTTCAGAGAACTCCGAGTTCAACTGAAGAGGTATCACGCAGTTTCTCGTATGCGGCTTAACCTAAGCGTCTGCCTAAATTCAGCTGAATCAGTCAACGTCATTCGCACAACACGAAACGAAATATCGCAATCGTTACGATGAGTCAATTTCTGGTACAAAGAAAAGAGCACAGATCGTTGGATTTTCTTCTCCAAGCGTGATCACGGAACGAGCGGTTCGGAATGCACGACACTCACAACAATTGCAGCATTACGCAGGCAAATATGAATGCACGGAAGACCGGCAATAAAGGCGAAGAACCGCAAACCCTACGTGGCATGAAAAATCGCATCACGAAAAAATGAAGTTATATCAACGCACTAAATTTGAAAATTAATTACTTCTGCGAAAATACGCTCCTTTAGCTTCTCTTCTTCACCCCCCCCCCCTTTTTTTTTTTTCGCTAATGCGTTTTTAACGCTGTCTAAACACAAATAATTTCTTCCCTGAGCCCTTAGAGATGACTAAGACACCCGCAGAGGTAGTCCAGTGGCTAAGGCGTTGCACTGCTGCACTCGAAGTCGCGGATTTAATCCCCAGCCACGGCGGCCGCATTTCTGATGCAGGCGCAAAAACAGTCGCGTACTTGAATTAAGGTTCACGTTAAAGATCCCCTGCGGGTGGTCAGAACTGATCAGAAGTCCCTAACTGCGGCGTGCCTCAAATGAGGTCATGCTTCTGGCACGTAAAACCTGAAAATTTTAATTTTTGATTATTAAGACATTATGAGAGAGCAAGTTCGTAGCCCGTTGTTCAGTTACAGTATAGTACCGCTAGTCAGTACTACCTTATTAGTCCGTAATACTGTTAGTCAGTAATACCGCTAGTAAGCAGGCGACACTGTGAAGGAGAAAGGCAAAGCGCCTCTGCACGCCTGTAACAATGGAGTTGAAAAGACTGACACCCCATGAATTCCATTTAAGATATTCCCGGGTTCATTGGCATAGGCTGCATTCCGAAGCATTGTTAGGGGCGAGAGCAGTGCACGTTTTAGCCGGGAGTGTTTTTAACACTCTCATTTACTACATTCCTACTTTAAGTGTTTAAGAACCCGAGCAACACACCAAGTATATGCGAGACGCCCTTGTGGAACGGCTGAAAATTGTTTCCGAGCTCTCTCCTGTGCTTTCTGGTCGCACATTTAAATCGAAGTGAATTACTTTAAATTTCACTTGCATCGTAATGCGGCAGCAGTCGAAGCCAGGAATCGAACGCACAACGTTGTGCTCAGCTGCTAGACGACAAAGCCACAGAGCCAACGCTGTAAGTCATCTACTACAGAACGTCGCAACAGGACTTTGAAATAGCCAACATCGGTGCAGGAGGCGATGACCGCGTCGCACACAGCACTATTTTATCTTGCGATATCATTTAGAGCAATTAGGTAATCTTAGCGCACGTACATGACCTGGGCGCAAAATGGCGCAACGCTCTCAACACCACGAGTGGTTTCAGTTCAAACGGAGCAACATATTGGTTATACATAGCAGCAAATGCTTAAAGGAAGCGACTGGGCACAGATCTCCGTCATCCACGTCTATCTATACCGATGTCGACTAGCAATGCAACTGCTGTTTATATTACAAGAAAAGCTCCAAATTTTCAACCCAGTTACTTAACAGGACTTTATTATCAACGCCAACCAAGCAAAAACGAAATGCTCAATCACTTGGAGGGTAATGCAGAATTTTCAAGACGCCAAATGTCCCCCGCTTAGCCACAATGAAATCTCATTAGCAGAGGTCCTGCAGAGCAGCTTCGCCTACATCCCTCTCCGACACATTATTTACAAGTTCCTATTATTCCTTCAGGCGTAGCAACGGGCCCTTGCTACGCCTGTTGTCGACCCAGGAAACTCGTAAAACAAAGCGGTGTCCTCGCGCATCGAGTCGACGAACTGCAGGGCAGGCATATTCTACTGAGCGACTTACAGTGCGCTAGCAATTGAAACGCAATACGCTGCAGTGTGGTATCTCGTATGAAAACCAAGGCTGGGCATCGACTAAAATGTTTAACCCGATTGACGGGAAGCTCTTAATAGAGTACTTTTTTCAATATTGGATTTCTTCATTCCCGTACTTGAGCTTGAAAAATCGGAGCTCAGTAAATCGGAAATAATAATCAGGGCAAGAATAAACCGTGCCACAAATCGACAGTTGCCGCTGTTGTAGTTACGTCAGGGACATTTATCGTGAGTGAAGACCCCCCCCCCCCCCCCTATTGTAATACTCATTGTATCAATGTAATACTCACAGCGCTAATGTAATACTCATTAAGCGTAGGTCTTTCAGGTAAAAATTAAGCACATAACTAAATAACAAGTTAAGTTGCGAAGGCAATTAAAGAAGTTTGTTAATGTTCTCCGGTAGAACCATCACAGAATGCGCAAGAATTACGCGTCAACGGCACTTTCGTTTACTGCCCATGCATTAGCAGGTGTTGCAGAGACGGTATTTTCTTTCCGCTGGCGACAAGTGCGCCGCGAATGGTTGGCTTTTGTCCTGAGACCCACAGGCGTCTTCTAGTCGAAACATTATAAATCAAATTATTGTTCCATATTTGGCTATTTATCTATCTGTATTTTTCTCCTTTGCCTCGTCCGGGAGCGGCGATAGAAAAATAACAATAATACTAAAAGGCTGATAATGATGAACATCACCTGCGCAAACGCTCACAATACACACGACAAAATACAAACCCAGAGAAGAGCGCGAGGAATAAGTTTCCACCATCGCAACGCAGGATTCCCACTTTTAGGTACGCTTGCGACAACGATTACTTAACAACTTTTCTCAGTAAATAATATTTGTGACTTATGACAGCTCCAATTTTAAGATCTACGAACTTGTCACGATTACAGGCCGTAACTACCACAGCCAAGCCTTCTTAGTGCTGCGCACGAAGAAGCCGCGATGAGATCAACGTCACTGCACGTCAAGAGAATGCATGTAAAACGCGATGACGTGCCACGAACGCGCAGTTGAGTCATTCTCCACGCAAATAGGCCTGGCATGTGTAAGACATTCTTGTGTGTGCAAGTGTTGCTGCCATGCTGCCATGAATGAGAGAGAGAGAAAACGGTCCGTAGTGATGAATCAAGTCATCGTCCGCTCACGAACAACGTATTTTACTGATTTGAAAGCCACCATCACATTCGATCATTGCGGCCTAATACAATATAAATGATGGTTTTACCTAGCCAAGCAACTTCATTCAGCAGACATATGGGAGCCCATCTGTGAGGTACGATAGTTGTGTTCAATGCGTCATAACGCTCCACGGGGCCATCTAACGCACACGGTTAGTCCACATCGAAATTAAGCACAAATGGTATGAACAGGCTGCGTGGCTCTACGACACAGTACGTTGCCAGCGGTCTCATTACGACGTCTACGAATTCACTGCCACTTGATGACCAAATAGCGCTTTCCAAGGAGGCGCAATACCACGAAGCATCGCCTGCGGCGGCCCAACCGAAATGCGTTACCGTATAGCACCACATCAACCGCCGCGAGAACAACGTTACTATGAAACAAAATATGCACGACTCAGAAACACCACCAGCCCTCGAGGATAAAAGTGACACGTGAGATACCGTCTTCTCAAATTATTTGCAATATCTAATAAGATACTAACACGTACGTGCGTACGTACGTGTTAGTATCGTATTAGATATTGCAAATACATACATACATACATACATACATACATACATACATACATACATACATACATACATACATACATACATACATACATACATACATACATACATACATACATACATACATACATACATACATACATACATACATACATACATACATACATACACTCACTTTATCAAGCTGCACAATAATAATACCTACTTCAGCAGTTATATTGTAGCCTTTAAGATCCAATGTATACTGCTTCCGTGGTACTCGCTATACCACGCTATGAGTGGTAGGACCCAGAGCCCAATAAAAAAAATAAAAAAAAGAGTGAATCGCAAGTATTGTCAGGACACGGATTACGATTACTCAGTTAGTGGCACTGCTCCAAATTAGCACAACGCGCAGATCCTCCAAGACGTGTACTGAACGCTGCAAAACCCGCACATGCAATTAAAAAACAAGTATCGCGTTGTGAATAACAACGCTCCTTCTATACCGTTCCAAAACCACAAATAATTTCTTCCTCCACTTGCGCGGCCGGCTTGTGCCGCTTGACGTAAGCTCGCGAAAATATAAAGTCCGCAGGATATTTAGCGATCGTTCCGCATAACTACGACTACGTGCAACGTCGCCAACTTACTCGGCAGTCGGAAAGAGACGGGCAAGCGGTCCACGATGTTCCGGGGGGCGCCGCGACACCACTCCTTCACGTTATCGCAGGGTTCTGTGCGGCGTCCGCGCGACACACCGACGGAACACTTTCTCGTCGCGCAGTCCTTCCGCGAACGCGGCTACGCGAGAATACGAAGGAGCATGCGAGAAGAAACATCTGCGTGGATAATCAGGCGCTAAAGCAAGCAGCTTCGATCACGAAAGCAACGAGATGGAAAACATGCGAAATAAAGATCGAGCATATGCTTAGTTGCTATTTACCCTTTCCTGAGGCGCGCGCGATGCAACGCAAATAAGAAAAAAACTGAAAAGCAGCGATGATCAATCGCCGACGCATCGGCTAGCAACAAAGAGCGCGCTGCCGAAGAGGCAGCGCTCGAAGGCACTTCGTCGGCTGACAACGACTGGGTGCCATCAAACACGCCACCTGTGTGCAAATTGTGTGCGCCCTTTGTCGACAGGGCGCGCGCGCGCGTACGAGTCAAATGCTACGAAGTGCTTAGCTTGCGCGCGGCTCGGCCTGTCATTGCACAGCGGGAGAGAAAATCAGGTATCAAAGACGGCTATCTAGCATATACGCTGCGAAGAAAACAGAGCGAGATCAGCTGCGCGAGGCCTCTAAAGAAAAAGAAAGAACAAAAAAAAATAGGAAGGCGGGGGGGATGCGTTTGGGAATGGGTTCAGCGACCTCCGATCGAGCTGCGATGAGTGACAAGCTGTTAACGAAGAGAAACCAGGCGACGCTTAACGGGCAGGCGATCGAAGTCGTTGCTGAATGAAAACGATCGCCCGGAGTCGGTGTGCCACATTCGACCTGACGCTTGCGAGCGCTCCTGAGTAGCTTCAAAAATCGCTTAAGATGAATGAACCTTGTCGTGGCAATGAGTGTGCAGTGTTAACATGATCGGAATAACGCTAATGATGTCGTTTGCCCGTATAACAGGCCTTCGTTCTTCTTTTACACTACAATGAGAGCGCTCTGACAGGGCTATGAAACAACTATAATTTAGTTGAATATGACATGAGAGAGACTGGGGATCGGCGTGCGGCGGCTTTCACGTGCTCTGCATGGTCACCGATACAACCAGACAAACGAAAGTAGCAACGTAACCGTTCAAGTGCCACATGCCTTTCATATGCATGTCAATGAAGAAAGCTGATTTCGGAAGCACGCTTGACAAAATCTCGAAGGAGATTATTTAAATCACAATGGGTCGAAAACTCGGACTATATGGTTTTCGATGGGGGCGAAATGCAAAAACGCCCGTGTCCCGTGCATTGGGGGCACGTTACAGATCACCTGGTGGCCAAAATTAATCCGAAGTCCCCCACTACAGCGTGCCTCACAATCAAATTGTGGTTTTGGCACGTAAAATCCCAGAATTCAATTCAACTATATGGCTACGCGTCGACTTCAGAAAAGTGCGAGTTTTTCAGAGTTCGACGCGTCGCGTCCATGTGCTCAACTGCTTTTCAGCAAGTACTTGGGCGCCACAGGTCTAAAAACAGGTCTAAAAATACTCAAATGCGTTGTTGCGGTCAGAGGTTCGCCATAATTTGACCCCGCGGCTTAGCTGAGGATACGAAACATACATTTGAGGTTACACTTTTTTGTAAATCGGCTATAAGGAGATAAGAACAGCATTCACACCTAATTAAACGTACAAGTTGGTGTGAGCTGTTTGTTTCTGTTCCCGTTTTACCTTTTGCTGGTGGTACCTTGAAAATACATGAGGGCAAAGGCCCACCTAAATGTACGAAGAAGAGGGTGGGACTAGCAAAGAGAGAGAGAGATTTTATATATATATATATATATATATATATATATATATATATATATATATATATAAATGTTGACCTTTCAAAGTAAGAACAGCTGTCGACGCAAGGTCTTAATCTTACTCGGACTTACACACAGTTAGTTCCGTCATCAACCGTCAATAACCGTCCTTGGCGATAATTCACACAGAAGCCCGTGCTCACACTGGGACTGTCGATAAGAGCATATGTCACCAGATTCTTATGTCGGACATATTATCAGTGACAGCGGCCAGCCAATGAGAAACAGGGGGAGAAGCAACGCCACTCTACACGGCTAAACAAGGAATAGACACACGCCAGCGCTGTCTATTCTTCCTTCATCCGCGTAAACTTGCGCCGTTTCTTGGCTATGCATCTATAACAACTCTCCAAATGTCAGCTCTGGTGACAAACAGTACTTGCTGTCCGTTTGGGATAATGTGTGCGTGGCAGATTTCAATGGAGGAGACACGCTGTTAAGAGGCATCATTTCGGAGAGAAAACCTCAACTTTCACCTTTTCATACCTCACTCAATTGCATATACTGCCTCATTCCAGCCTAACGCCACATTTCCACAAGTACGCAACAAACTGGCCAGATATTTTGGACTGCTTCTTTATACGCCTCTGGGCGACACGGATAACTTGACAGTAAGTCTACGCCTTCCTAAGTCGCACTAAAGCCAACTGGGAGAGAGAGAATAAAACATTTATTATTGAAAATTAATAGCCGTTTTGTGGTCGGACCTCCTAGTCCGGAAGACCATTGGCTTTTGCCGCCGTCCGGGCTCGGTTAACCAGGGCTTGTTGCTGTTCTGGGTCCTGAGCTGGACAGGGTCGCCTCCCACTCGACTGTCGTCGGATTATATTTGGCCGATATTTGCGGATTCTGAGCCAACTGGGAAAAGTGGCTGTTCGAAGGCAGGTGTGCAAAGCTGCCGTGACGATTCAAAACCATCCTTACACAGTGTCCTTTATCTAAGAACAAGCGCATGCACACACTTTGTAGCGAGAGACTCAAGCAGCAGTTATTTCCCCATTACCATCCCGAACCCCCCCCCCTCCCCTCCCCCCGCCAGTGGGGAATGCTTGGCAAACAGGATGTGTCAAGAAAATCTAGCGTCTCAGTGACAGGCAAACGTCAGGAATAGAGTATTCCAAATTAATGTTATGCCTCGAATAAACAACGGCATTCGAGAGAAGCTGCCCAAACGCGCGATACATGTACACGCTAAGCTTCTTATAGTGCTGATTTACAACAGTCGTTAAGCAAAGCGGCACGGCTGCCGAGTAAACAAGCACGCGCTCAATCGCTCCGGCGACACGGGACCGCCCCCGATTCTATGCCGGCGCCGGTACGCAAACATTGTAAATAAGCCGATTATCATTTCGCCGAGATGAAATCACAGTTCCGAAAAGCACGAGGACCTCGGCGCCAGATGCGCCAGGGAAAACGACAGAAGAGGCGGAAGCGATAGCATCGCTAGTCGGGTCATGCGGTAGTTACGGATACCAGTCATAAAAAAAGAAGAGAAAAAACGAAAAACAGTATACGCTGATAAACAAACACAGGGGCAAACCGTGCTAGTGAAGATGCGTTTGCATGGATAACGCGCGTACGCACACAAGACTTGCGCGACAAATGTGACAAAACTCACACGCCAAGACCCCCCTCCCTCCCCCCGCTCCCTCCCGTCCCCGGACCACTGTTAAACACAAGGCACACACATGTGTGAAGGAAACTTGAAAACGTAATGCGCACAAGGAAGCCGGTACTTCACCAGAGCGACACCAACGCGTGCCGCAAATAACAACGGTTTAAAAAGAAAAGCACGCGCTTAGACGGGGACAAAGGCATGGAAATGACGCAGTCAGCGAGGTCAACTGGTCTATAAAGAAAATCAACACAGACAGACAGAGGCACGCAAAATGGAGGAGCAACGTACTGGCCGAGGCGGCGGAAGCGAAGGCCTATACACGGCGGCAAACGAGGAAGCAATACCAAAAAAAGAGAAACGGGCCCGGGAGCAGCCGAACAAGCGACAATGGAGGAATGGTTTACGGTTTCTCGTAATGCGGAAATGAGCCCAACTAGACAAGTCCATTCTGCCTCGGTCTGCCGCCGACAACAACCGGGCCCCGCTGACCCGCGGGGCGCGGGAGAAAGGTAGAACCTCTCCGCCTCTCGCGCACTCAGCGACGGCGACCGCCACCGAGTCAAAAAGAGACAGGCCCAATGTTCGGACCGCCAGCCCCGCCACTCCTGACAAATAAACTGCGGATCAGGCCTCTCGTATACACCGGCGGTGCTGTCGCGCGGGGACCAACAAGACCGGTCCGGAGCTCGCGGGGAGCGAAGAGGCGCGCAGAGGCTGGCAGGCCTGGGTGCGCGCACAGGACGCAGTAAAAACGCCAGCCGCCAGAAGGGACAGTAAATTACGACCGACCCGTTCAAACAGTGAGCGCGCGCGCGCCGCCCGCATCTGCAACAGCCACGTTCTGCCGCCGTGAAAATCGTTACTCTGTGGCCCTCTTCTCCCTCGTTATCTTCCTTTCTCACTCTCCACATTTTCATTCTACCCACACGACAAGCGTACACGACGAATGCAGTCAGAAACCCGCGTGTCTCATTCCTCGCTCCAGAGAAGAGTTGTCCTTTACACTCCAGCTCCCGTGGCTGACACGAGCCACCGCCTCACCGGCAGGCAGAAGAGTACATGGTGGAATTCATCAACGGTGCGTTGAAGAATTGTACCACACAGGCCTTGGACTGAGGGCCTCCACCGGCTCCATCAATTACTTCAAATAAAGTGTTTATTTCCATATCTTGCTTCGCGACAGCCAGAAATGGCAGTCACTGTTTGAGTGAAGACGACGGACTGCACTTGATCTCTTTACTAGTGTAGTGAACTACATAGAAAAAAAAAAAAAAAACAACTAACGCACCCGGTTCAGGAACGGCAACGTCTATCAACCGTCTTCGCGATTTAAAGAAAGCAATTCCAGCAATTGAAATCGTACTGAGCTAATGTGATGGCAGCCATCCTACCTTAAACAAATCATGCCTGCCAACGCGGCTACATGTTTGAACCACAAGCGCGCACTGCTGGCGTGAGCGGGCTGTGCCACATTTGAAGGAAATAGAGATATCTCACTGTTGGTGTCAGGCGCTATAGCGTCTGAATGAAGCGGTGAACAGTTCACGCGCAAATGCTCGCGACCATATTTGACGTCAATTAACATAGACAAGCGAAATAATGTGTAATCTGCTGCATCTCCGTTGTTCGTTTCTCACCTAGACCCAACGGCCCACTGGATATTTTCAGAATTGAAGGAAACAAACAGGTTCGGGAAGGCTTATTAATAAGACCGCAGCATGTCTAAGAAACAGCTTTTGGTGGTTCCGTATACGTAAATACTTAAATGTCGAACCACTTCTATGACTATGTAAGGCACATTTTTGAGGATAATTTCCTGTATATGACTGGGCACGCCATTTGCAAAGCTAAATTTATAGCAGCAGTCCTCCCTGGGGCGAGTGGGTGTTTGCAGCGACTACAAAGGCGTACGCGTGTAACCAAGAGGTCGCCATGTGCAGAAAATAAATGAAAAACACGGCAAAGAAAAAAATAAAAGCAAATCAGAGGCAGGAGGCAAAGGAACGCGCGCACGGCCACCACTAATACTGTACATCGCTGCCGTCCACCGAACAAACAACCAAAAACAGTTAAACCCTGCTTATTCTGCGAACTAGAAGCGGCAACCACATAGCCGATTTGTCTACCGCGCCTGAATTGACATAGGAAGAAGCCATTGGCGATCGCGGTAGCGTTAGTTCAGCGACCCACAAGCGAGAATCTCCAGAGCCAACGCCACCCGGAAGGACAAGATTTCGATCTCGACTCGGGCGCGTTTACGATCGGCCATCCTCCGATCAGTCGCAGTCGTAACTTACGGGACAGATGCCGATGAACAGCGCCCATTCCACCTCGTAATTTTAAAGATCGACATGAGCACCACGTTTTTAGTGCTGTCTCGTTCACTTTATGTCCACCCTCTTATGTGTCTTAAGCGCCAGTGCTTCAACGGCCGCCGCCGATGTGCTCCGCAGTGACAATTTTCGGGTATCTAAGGTGCGGGCGAACTGATCTGGACCATAGCATGCGTGTGCAATGGTGGTGGTTATGTCGCTGCGGCGGTGTTAGCCTAGCAGTCCGTGTCAGCACTTGCTCCGCCTGACAGCCGCTATCCAGCACATCATTAGTCGCTGGAGTTTGCTTTTGATTTTTGGGATAGCTTGCCCTTCGGAGGCCTATTTTCCCGGGACTGCATAATTTATTAACCGGAGACAAATCACGCTACACCACCGAGTTCCCGGTCACGTAAGAACGCAAGGATAAGCGACTTCTCTTTATCACTCTACACGCGGTCCCTCCGGGAAGGCCACATGCCTTGCACGCGAAATTCAGAAATTTGCAGGAATAATAAGGAGTCAGTTGGCGCAAGACAGAGGTGATTGCAGTGAAACATGATGATGATGATGATGATGCCGTCGTCTTGAACACACGAATGAGAAAATCTTCCCTCCAGTTCATCAAATAATCTTTTTCCACGCAGCACTGAAACACCTGCATGCCAGATATACTGCTCCGCGTCGCGAACTTCATTGCCGTATATGTGCAGAGGAGAGAATTAGCGCATTCAGTGTCGGAAGTCTACGCTGAGTATGAAACGAAAGCGCGAGTATCAAGGCGAATGCACGGTGAAGCAAAGGTTCGCATTTTTCGTCACTCCAGCAATATATATATATATATATATATATATATATATATATATATATATATATATATATATATATATATTACAGCTGCTTTTGTCACCTGCCGCGTGATATACCACGTGAACGTACTATATGCGCAATGCCCTTTCGCTGTCTTGTGCTAACGCTGCTTCTTAATAAGTGATAACAGCGCTGTTTACAATCGTACCGGGCCTGAAAAGTCACGGCAGAAAACACCGCGAATAAACAGAAGGAAGAAGGACGCAACACAGTGCATTGCGCTGCCCATCTTCACCGCGTTGTTCGCGCTGTTTTTACTTGTCAATATCCAACTCCTGCGACTCAATTTTCTAGTCTTCTTCTCCTTGTATCCTAAGCTGTACGCTCGCATTCAGTATTCCTGCCAATGCACACGCGGCACAACAAATCTCCCGCCGCTCGTGCTCAACAAGTGAGAGCTGCGCGCGGTGTGCCCGGCACCGAGGAATGCGGCCTGTCGCGCCGTGACAGCAGCGGTTGACCCGAGGGGCCGATCCGTCAACGCGCCTCCGCTTCCGTTTCGCAGGAGAAGGGAGGGAGCGACCAGCCTGCTGCGGGACGGCGGCCGTGGCCGGCGGCGGCGGCGACCACCGCTGGACAGATGTCCTGACCGAGAGCCGTTGGACACCGAGCCACCTGGGCTGTCGCCGGCGGCCAGAGAGGAAACAGAGCGAGGGGAGGAGGAGGGAAGCGGAGGAACAGCGGCCCGAGACGAGCCCCACCCGCGGTGCCCTGGTCACTGGGCCGAAGGCGGGCGTCCTTGGTCGAGGCCGTTGTCCGACGCGGCTTCCCTCATGCACCGACGCCGCTCCAGAGGCGCACAAGGGGGTTTCCTGCAGGCGCGGTGTCAGTACGACGCCTGGGGAACTCCTATTGTAACTCTTGAGGAAATTCTATCTGCGTGTTTCCTCGTGTGTGTATGTCGCCGCTACAACGACCCGAGTCTTCTGTCCTGGATCGCGTTAGATCAACTGGCATCCGCTGCAAACATACTTGGGAGGTAGCTACATGCACCGCTGGCTGGGAGAGCAACGCAAGTGACTGCTGTAGTTAGAGACATACCTCGGTGACCCCACTTCGAGTTCTGCTCGGTGCCCTGTTACTAGACAGGATGTGCAACTCCAGTTGTGCGTGCCATTACAGAGGTTTTATTTTATCCCTTCTCTCTCTCTCTCTCTCTCTCTGTTCATCCTGTTCCCCTTTCACCCTGTGCAGGGTAGCAAATCGGACGTGCTTCTGGTTGACACCTCTGCACTTTCTTCCCCTTTCTTTTGACAGTCAACTGACGCATTAGACTAGCGCAGCTGGCTGCTCTGCACTGACTCTGCAATGATTCATGAGAGACCACGCATACTGTGTGCGATGTGCCTTGTCGCCGCTCTGCGTGACCATCGGTGTGATACACTGTGACATCAGCCTCGCGACACGGAGCAGCCGCGGTACATATTTTGCAGATACCCTTTTTGTGAACGAACTACTCCGCAACGTGAGGCGAAATCAAGACAGCAGAGAATCAAATCGACAATGTACATTTTACGATACCAGTGTCACCGGTAATAGAGCAGGAAAAAATTCATAAAGCAAAAAAAAAAAAAAAAACGAAGAAAAATGCAAGTGCTGTGATCTTTCACCATTACTTCTTCCATGACCGTCTTCGTTGTTAGAAGGTAAGGTGAGTGTTATTGTTGTGCAAATGTCACAGCAACAAAACTGCAATACAAAATGGAGGGTTTACTTATGAAAAGGTAAGTTAAAGCATTTCGGAAGATGAAGTCATCAAGAATACATTTAGTGCACTGCTGCCGGAGGGCGCCATCCACATGTAGGTTCCGTAAGACAGAAAAGCAAGGAAGAGAGACATAAAAACATAGACTACAAAAGAAAGGAATACAATGTGTGGCAACAATCACGATAGTTTCGCAAACGAATGCCATGTTCATGCATTAAAGACGTCATACAAGTTTACCTCTGTCTCAATATCGTTGTTGCCTAGACGGCACTGTACTTCCGAGTCTATCAATACATAACGTCGCGCATGATTTACAGACTACAAGCCGAGATAGACAGCGGAGGCTTGGGATTTAAAAAAAAAAGCAAGCTCACTGATCACGGTCCTAAGTGCGAAATGAATCGTAATAACAAGAAATGGGTGTACATAGGCAAGTTAGCTGTGTTTTATTACACGCATACCTACCATTAATTCATTCATCCCTAGGGAATTTTTATATGATGCATTTCTTATGAACCCCGCCGTAAATCAGTCAAAAATGTTAAAAAGCGAGCGCACAGTAATAAAACAGTCGTTGCTAACGAAAAGTAAGGATCTTTATGCGGGGCTATATATGATGATCTTGGTCGAGCAAAGGCGCACATAAACCAAAGTCCGAGACTATTCGCGGTCATAAAAAGAGTAGCAAAAAAATGTGGTTGATCCCTCTATATAGGAATCGGTATAGAACACGAAAGTGAAACGTGTCTTCACAGAAGTAGTGTAATATTTATTGCACATTGATATATAATGTCTATTGGTGTTTTGTGGCTAAAGCGCCCTTAGGCGTTGATGCACCCACACTGACGCCTGGTGGCACGTCTCCTCCATCACGACTACCAACGTCGATGACCATGAGCAACCGTCGTGCATATGGAAGCTGCACTACGCTGCACACGCTAGCACAACGCGAAAGACGAAGCACGTAACTGACACACTAATACAACGCGCAAGACAAAGCACGTAACTGAATCGTCACCGAGTCAAATCAGCGCGTACAGCGCGTCGTAATTGCAGCCTCCGCGATCAACTTCAGAAACATTTTCAGAGCTAATTGCGGAGGCCACGCTCCGCTGTGCTGAGTACGGTGAACGCCACCTAGGTGGCGTTGGTAGTGCTTCTTGATGCCAGCGTCCCTTCGAATGCTGGCATCGAGGCGTCGTAGTGCTGAGACCACCGAAGCGTTCACTGTCGGTGCGCGTTAGTGTCATAATGCAGTACTTCTCTTTTCTGCTCGTAGGCGGCGGCACCGCCCCGAGCAAGAGCGCGGGTACACGGAGGAGTGTTAGATATATAAGGCGCATCTGTGTAGCTCTCTGCAAATGCGTTTGTGGCGCAATGGGTTAAACGCTCGGCGATCTATCGTCGCGGACCGAGAGGTCGTGGGTTCGATTTCCAAATTTTGCATGTTTGTGGAGCTTTTTCTTCTGGTTTCTTTCTTTGTATTATGTTCGTGTACATTGTAAGCTGACGTATTTCCGTGACGGAAATACGTCAGTGAAGTCTTGGTGGACCCCGGCATAAAACACTTTCGTGTTAAAAAACGGAATACCTTCAAGAACTAACATCGTAATGTAGGTACGAGTCGAAAAAAGAAATTGAAAAAAAAAGAACAAGAAAGCTAACACGATTCGCATTATGTAATATCTGTTCAAGGACTGATAGTTCTCATTTGTAACCTCTTTATCCCCCCTCCCCCCCCCCCCAAAAAAAAAAATACCGGCCGCTCAAGCATGCTTACGAAAGGAATGTCTCTCATGTATGAAGTATATATAGGTCAGCTAACGTTTGCATGCAATGAATTGGCGCAACACTCGGTGGAAATTTGTCAATTGTCACAAAACCACGCCTTCTGAGAAAGGTATTCACACGTTTCATACATAGAGAAGGGTCTTAGCACTAGGCATAGGGTGTAGTTCTGTCCTTTTCATTTCATTCCGTGTTTGCTTCCTCACTGCATGCAATCATTGCGGCGGGGGCACACGGGTTATATGAAATGTAAGTAGAAAAGAAATCTCTACACAGTGCACTAGCTGATCTCGTTTTATAGCAATTCCTACCGGATGCAACTGAACAGACGCACTTTAAGTTAAAGGGGGTGCTACAAATCAAGTTCTATGCACCATGCCACTGGTTAACAACTTCCTTGCGGCTATAAATGTGCTCACTTTCGGGATTTTTCTGTTTTAACGTTTTATTTCAAGGCATATTAGGCACAACGTATACCGTGATTCATTGAACTGTATCTTGAACATCGGTGTTTTTAATGAAAGTAAGGTAGAAATCATTGGCCAGAGAGTTTTTGAGCGTGACTCAAAGTAAGAATTTGTTCGTGTTTTAGCATAAGACTGAGATTTCAAAAAACTGAAACATAGAACGTATACCCTTCCATGAAAACAAATATGCGTATTTTGTGGCGTGAACATTAGCCATAGTGATGTTCAAGCTAAGAGGAAAAGCCGTGGCTTCGCGAATGTGAAAACGGATAATAAGGACCAACGGTGCAGAGGAGCTTTTGTTTCCTTTTATTATTATTTTTTAATGAAATGCTTATTGCAGCAAGCACCTGGGTTCTTTTTTACCCCATTCTTTAAGCTCTCGAAGCAATGGTTGTCAGGTCAGAGAAGAAAGCGGAAGCCTACTCATGCTTGATTATTGTACTCGATCAGATTATCTGTACAACCAAGCTGGTCTAGTCATGCGCCTTGAACAGGCGCTGGAGCTTTCAAGTTCATTGTCCAGCACTTGTACAGCACTGTACATTTTTCAATAGTGCCGTACAGTAATTAATAAGGAGATTTTCACAGGTAGTGTTAAATACGTAACAGATTAGAACGATAATCATAGTTCCGCCCAAGGTTCATCTGAAATCGACTGCGTCCTCTTGTGTTTGTGAAACCCGCATACGACTAAAAGTATTGCTCGTAATAAGTTGTACATACGCTGTCAAAACGATGATAGAAGAAAGCGATTCACGACGGGAAAAAAAAAATAAGTTGCACTTGACATCAGTCGAACACAACCATCAAAACAGCACCCACTCTTGAGCACGTACCGACGTTTCAGACATCGTGAAAACAGTGTAGACGTTGGAACGGAAAATGAGACAACCCCGACAGAAGCTTCTGCGTGTTCACTGATGCTGACATTGAAAAATTATATTGCCGAGTCGACCAAAACACAAATACTGCGTTGTTTGATAGTAGAAATGCAAGGCACACTGGAGGCTACTTTCGACGATGCTTTCAGTCGACATATTATTTTTCCAGACATCCCATTGTGTCGAAAATTGTCGAATCTGGCATATCGTTAATGTGCGGTCGTCATTTCATAAGGTGCATGACGTTGCTAGTAGAATAATTCCAACGGCAATGTATAACAACGTGTCAAAACGTTTTTCATCAATTTGATCGATTTCTTTGGGCTGAGTAAGGAAAAAAGAACATATAGGTTATTTTACGAAAGAGTGTCGGTAGTAAACCTCGGCATGAGCTAGCGCGTTTATTAAAGCTCTAATAAGCTGACGCATCCTATCCCGATAATCTTTCCCCATTTGAGGTGCGAGTCAAAACAGCTACAAGATTGTTTTCTAATAACAGCGCTAGTGTTTTTTTACAGACAGTAACGTCAACGCATATGTTGGCAACGTCACCATAGATACCATAAATATCACAAGTAACTTTCTGCATGGCTCGTTGATTAGCAGACACAACTTTCAAGGTGCGCACTTGAAGTTAAAATAATGTCTGGCATTTTCACAGTGGAGAAATGTAACGCTAACAAGGATACAGGATACAAATAACAGCCCCAGACATGCAGCTAGCTGGTCGGGAGACGCCTTCATGTGACACGAGGTGAAAGAAGGAGAGCGAGCATTTGCCATTACAAATGCGAAATAGATACCGATGATTGTACAGGAAGCCTCATCACGGATTACCGCATCTCGCGTCGCATGTTCGTACAAGGGATCAAAGTATACCGCAGCGCTAGGAACACCTTTTAAGAGGACCGCCACGGGACACACTGCACTGAAACGCCGCCTGACGCAACAGCGTACACGAAGCTGCAGATCCACACGGGTCAATACTCGCTATCTCACGAAAGAAAGCCCGGCGGAAGTCGTGCCGATGAAATACCTCACAAAAACCTAGGCTGCACAAGGTGTTCGAGTAACGGGCCAGAGGGAAAACGTAACAAGCAGCTGTCTCCCGCGACGGGATCGAGAACCGGAAGAAATAATGGAAGCTTTTTTTAAAAAAAAGAGGGGGGGGGGGGGGGGGTAGACCACGGCTTATAAGCCGCGCCAACACACACAGAGAGACGCGTGCCAGCGAAACGAACAAGACGAAATCAGCGGGAGGGTGGCCAACAACGCAGGGTCCGGCAGGAACGCGCCGCGACAGCGGGGTCGGCTGAGCAGGGCTAACGAGCGCGCCGGACGGCGGGGGTCGCTCGGGGGTCAGCGGACACAAAAGGAGCGCCGCACACCGACGCCGCGCCGCTTTCTCCGCGCCCGAGCCTTGGCACGGCGCGCGCAGCGGCGGCGGCGGCGCCAGCGGCCCAGGGTCCAGTTTATTCGAAGCCGCCCATTAAGCTGACGAGGGGACCGAACCACGCTCCCCTCAACCCAGGGCACCCACGGTTTGCGCACGAGGCACGCGGGAGGACACGGAACAGCGGTGACTAGAGAGCCGGTGTGGGAATACAGGGGGAAAGGAATTGCGAGGAATTGCAGGAGAGAGAGAGAGAGAGAGGGGGGGGACTGCAGCTGGGAGCAGCGAGCGGACATCCTCAGAAAGCTGCGACCAAACGAATGGACGAGGGTCATGAAGAAACAAAGCAGGACCTCATCGGCGGGCAACCGGGAGATCGGCTGGGCGCACGCACGAGCCCTTGGGCTGATTCTGTCTATCGCGTCACGTTTTTCAGCTCAGCGCCCGGAAAACGCGCCAGCCCCTGGCTTGACCCGGACGGCGCGGTCCACAGGCTCCGCAGACCGGCGCCAACGAAGGGTCTTCGACGTAGGCACCGACCGGCGAGGCGCGGTGGCGCCCGGCGGCAGCTGTAGCGGCACGCGGACATGGGAGACGGAAAAAGCTGCTTGGCGACGCTTTTTAGCCAGCAAACATTTCTTCTTTCTCTCTGCATTCGTGTATACTTTTCTCCGCAAGAAAACCTCCGCTTGCCATCCCTCCTCCCAAATCCTCCTCTCCCTTCTCAGTGGACAGCCCTTAGGGGATTCGTCCTCTTCGGCCAGCGCCATTGTGGGTTCGGCACTCTCGCTTTCGTTTGCCTTTCCTCGGTATAGTTCGCAACTTCTTTTTCTTTAATTCGTGAAGGCCTGCCTATATACGCCTCCCCCAAAGCCCCATCGAGTTTCCTTTGGACGGTGCCGCTGTCGCTGATGTGGCCGAGCCTATTCGAAACCCCGCAGCACGAAATTCTGTTTGGCAAAATTGAGGCGCCTATACGTGTTTTCTCAGTACCCGCGAATGGCAGGCCGGACGGTGCCTTGCACATCGCAGCGTCTAATTTTTGTGTCTTTCTCCTTTTTCTCGGCTCAATCTATAAGTTCGTTTTTTCGTCACTCGGTTTGCGCTGTACGTACGCACTTTTTTCTCTATCTGGTTCCTTTCAACGCAACGCTACTGCTTTTATTTTCTCGCCATCCTCTAGCTATGGCCAAATCTCTCCTGTCAGTAGCCTTATACCAGCAATTTCCGCAGCCGCCTCTGAAACTCTGGCATCGCAATTACAATCTAAGAATTCAAAAATTATTTCCACTGCAGAAAACAGAGAAGGAAGGAAATAAAAAAAAGAAAATAAAAAAAAACACACAAGTGACACAGACAAGACGATGACGATGTACAATAAAATGTATCTAGCAGCACCGCAGTTTCTCTCAAGAAGCCGCGCGCAACATATTTCTGGACTTACGTTTCGCCGCGACATGACAAGACGACGAGATGACCAACACGGTTTTCCTCTGTCAGCATTTTTTTTTTTTTTTTTGCAGCTATAGAAAGAATTTCTGTCTTTCTGATACTCGAGCGATTTCATTACGCCTCTGTCGCTTTCTTTCTTATTTCTTCGTTCGTTATTCTCATTCTCCGTTCGTCGACAACAAATCCCGCGGATTCGGCCACACTGAGGTTCTTTTTGTTTCTTTCTTGTCCCTTTTTTTTTTTCTCGCTGCTATCTCCAAAAGAACCGCCACCATCGGCTTTTCCCTCCCCCATCATCGTCTTACGGCCAGCCTCGTTTCGCTTCTCTTCGAATTCATTTTAAAACGGGGCACTTAGCGGTTGACGACGACTGAGGCCGGCAAACGCTTCAAAGCGGCGGCGGCGTCGGCTTCCGCTGGGTGCGTCGAGCTAGATGGGAATGGCCATCATCGCTTCTCGTATTTCAGGGTCCTCTTGTTTCGCACTTTTTTTGTCATCGCATCCCAGCTACGCCCGACTCTTTATTCTTCTTCGACTTGGTTCAAATTTCTTTGTCTCCTAGCGGACAAGGACCCGGAACGCAAGGCGCGAAATGTGCTATCGCACAGCAACGCCGCGAGAATACAATCGGCGCTTTTCGAGGCCGACTACATACGACACAACTGGCTACATAGACGCGATCCAGGGAGCGCGTATGAGCGTTCGTGCGTCTTCTGCAAACGCGCTGACGGTGTAAACACATGGAACTAGTCGCACCAATTCGGCACCGAAGCGGCATAAGCAGCAATGGAACGTGCCGCCGGACAACGCCGTTCTCTTCTCCTCATTATTCTTCCCTGTTTCCCGCTCGCTCTCGTTCGCGATAATGGCGCATTATTTCACTTGCACCTCGTTTGACTCGGGGAATGGCCTCTTAAGGCGTCCCGCTCTCTTTTCTATCGCGCGCACGCGTAAGCGCTGCTCGTTCCGCGCCATCCCCCGCCCCATCTCGAGAGACGAGGAGCCGCCGCCATGGAAGGCGTAGATAAAGCGCCAGCCGCCATTCACGCCTACAGGGGCGCCAACGTCGCGAGAACGCCGCAAACTTCGCCGCCTCCTGTATATCGGCAGTTATATTCGTTGCTGCTCGCGTACACAGTCTCGGCAATCTAACGGGGCTTCACTCCAACGGTGGGATTCCTTCTCGTCTCTGCGCCTGCGCGAACAGACGCACGCAGAGTCGGCGCAAGGCATAATAATGGACGCGCAGAAGAAAGGGGCCCGGCGGCAGCATCAGCAACAGAGGCACCCCCGAAAAAAAAAAAAAAAAAAGCGAAACCGCCGCCGCCAACGACACTCCGACGACGGCCGCAATAAAAGTCTAATGCGCGCGCTAAGGTGCGCGTTCTGCAGGGAAGACAGAGCGGACGCACAGACAGAAACGCACGGACGGACGTTAAAAGAACGAGAGAATATCTGAGCGGCCCAAAATGACAGAAAGATTTAGCATTATACGCTACGTTAGCGGCAAGCAGCTGCTCTCAGAAGTTTCAGCTTCGCTGCAAGCTATGTATCTTTCTCCGTCTTCTCAACCTATAGCCCGTACCACCCCATTCTCCCCCCCCCCCCCTCTTTCTTGCTCTCTCCCTCTCAGGTTCCAAGGAGGAAGACGCTAAACGAACGGCACGGCTGCTGCTCCTCCTGCTGAGCCACGGAACGAAAGCAAAACCAGATTTCATGCGAAATAAAAAAAAAAAAATGCGAGAACGGACTACCTGGGCCGGTACGCCAGAGCGATGAGAAGACATATGCTTCGCCATCAACCTTTTCGACTTAACGAACTCAGGTTCAGTTCCAAAGTCGTGCTAAGTAGAGACACAAAGTAACTTCCACGCGTCAACATTCGCCATCTATAATGAAAAGCAGTAAAGAGCGTCCTAACATCCACGAGCAATAGACGATCGATAAGTCCTCATGATAGCATTAAACGTAGAGACGTTTCGTCTCGATAAACACAAACTAAACGACAAAAGAAATAAAAGAGATTAGACGAAAGAAGAAAGAAAGAAAGAAAGAAAGAAAGAAAGAAAGAAAGAAAGAAAGAAAGAAAGAAAGAAAGAAAGAAAGAAAGAAAGAAAGAAAGAAAGAAATGCGATGAACATCCAAACGTGAATCAAAAAGGCGCTTACGTAATGAAATACCCATAACCGAAGATCAGGCATCACAACACAAAAACGCGACAAAACAAACAAAACGAGAAATACAGCTCGGCATCCTGCCTGAAAGGAGCTGTAGTAACGTCTCCGGAAATTAGCATTTATAGCGACGTCTAATTGCGGATATGACGATATAAATTGTTAGAGAGTTATATTGAAATTTAAAATGCAGCAAGGATCGGTAAAGCCGAGTCGGGAGTATGCCTGGTGAATGATGACCAGACATCAAGATGCCAAGGCATTCCATAGTAACGATTCACCCCGGGTACATACATGAGTTGCAAGGGTACTCAAAACATGCGCTCTGTTTACTTATTCCTCGACGCAAACTTTACTTCAAGCCGACGCGCCTTCGTGGGAGCTTTTGTCAAGGGTTTCTCATTAAATTCCAAGCATCATTACTAAGGAAAGAAAGATGGGCCTGCGAAGGTGATGTGGTCAAAAGGGACAGAAGACCACACGGAAGCCTTGTTCGCTGTGAATGAAACTACCGCGTGGTCTTCTAACCCATTAGACAACATCACTTTTGCCGGCGTTATCTCTTTGTTTCTTCAATATGAACTTACTTCATGACGAGATGAGATAATGCACAAGCATTGATTTCGCACACATTCCAAGTAAAATACTTTTCGCATTAGTGTCTCCAACTTAAAGCTACATTAAAGAGCAACATCATTTTAGAGTAATAAATTCATTTTTCGAATATCCATGTTATTGCTACGGGACAATTATTGACATTTACGATGAGCAGGTCTACCATGAATATTTGTAAATACGACGAAGGCAGCATAACCTTGCGCGCGCTGTCCGTTCTGGGCAGTGGTGGAATTTCACTGCTGAAAATGAAAGGCAAATTATCTTTACCTTATATCTTGCGCACAAACCTCAGTGATGGCATTCGTCACTATGACGTGACAAATTTCTACGCATTTGGGCCACTTTTGGCGCTGGAAAATATCTTAAAAGTTTCTAGATCCAACCTTTCGTTTCTTTAGAATAGAACATAGTCCTTAACCGATAAAAATTTGCTAGACCAGAGTCGACGCTGTCAGAGTCCGTGACGTCATGCCTAGCTAACTATTGCTTGAACTTAAGGACGACGTCACAACTCGTCTTTCGTTATTGGCTGTTTTCTGGCTAGAGCCATGCCTCCTTTCAAGCTAATAATGCCGTTGTGCTATTGCACAAGGGTGACCTTACCGAACGCCACTAAATTATTCTTCTCTTGTGCCTCTGTATAAAGCCCCGGGGCAGAATTCACAACGCGTTTCCTTCGTAAATGCACCTTACCACTGGCCGGCCACTTTCGCTAGTGTGTTCAGCATCAGCGTTGGCGGGAATTTGCACTTACGAACAATTCTAGCGTGATATTTCTTCGTAAACACGGGCCCTGCTCTTCGAACAGCACAGGGCGTTAGACACAATTTGGAACTCCACCCAGCACAAATGAGCTTAAATGAAACTGAATTACCACAGCCCGTCACAAACGTTCACTCGCTGGGAATGTTATCGAAGGTCAAAGGCGTGAAACCGCATTGAAATCCTTTCTGCGCAACCGTCAACTGTGCCCCTGAAGACGATGCCCAAAGTTACTCGGCACCAAGTACACGGCCCATATTTACGAAAGTCTCGAGATTGTTAGTAAGCGCATATTCTAGCCGATCCTTAAGCTATATAAGTTATAAGCGGAGGCGGTCAGTCTTACGAACGGAAAACTTCGTGAATTCGGCCCCACATTCAGTGGATCTGGCTAAACGTGCCGGAGCTGCACCGGACTTGTGAAAGACCACATGGCGGATAGATCCGATTAATATCGACCTCACGGAAACATGATCACACGGGCGCCATTTCTCATTTTCTTTCATTTATTTCTTTTCTTGTCTATTGACTTATTTGACTATTTTGCCTTCCGCTACAGTTGGAGTTAAGTCACGCGTGGGCCTCGTACTGAGCAGAGAAACGGTTATATTAACTAGCGCTCACAACAAAAGGATAAGGATGCTTAGCTGAACGTCCCTACCTCGTCTATGCGCTTAAAGAGACAATAAAGAGAAACACTTAAGCTGATAAAGTGTTCGTTCAAAACCCTATCTTTGTTGATTTCGCGGTAATAGGCTGATTACTAGAAGAGAAAAGCAATGTGAAAGTTTTCTTTCTTTCCCACACGTCGCCCACACGTCGGCATGACGTCACAGATTTCAAAGTATTTTTTTCGTATTTGGGTGGTACTGGCTCAGTAAACGTTCCCTAAACTTGCCATGATAAACATTTGGCTCCTTTAGAACACAATGTAGTTAATTTTTACAGTTTAACTAGACCGTTGCAGATGTGGTTCAAATCGATGACGTCACGACGAGCTGTTGCAGGAAATTCAAGGTGGCGTCGCCACCCGTCTCTCTCTCTCTCTCTCTCCTTTTTTTTGTGCCATTTGTGAAGCACCAAGCATCTTCTCGCGACAAGAGTGTCGTTTTTGATACTGTAGAAGGGTAACTAAACTTTTATTGGTGAAACCATTTTTTCTGTTTAGTGTACCTTTAGATGTTGCAACTGCAGACGAACGACGCACGCAAGTGCTCTCACCTCTAAGACTCATTCCCAAATTTCTGCCAGATAAGTGTACGAACGAAGCTTCTACACTGCAGGGGCGCGCTTGGGCATATTCGACGCATTTAGAGGCAAGCACGTCACAGAAGCTGTCGCAGAGCAGCAAAAGAAAGGGCGAGACCATTGGAAGCGACAAGAAGAAAGTGCTCTTTACCTAGCTATATAGCTTTACATCAGATTAGAAATGGATAAGTTCAAACAGGTTACAACAGGTAGCACATATTCAGTATAACAGATCAATGACGGTGCTTCCGCAGCCGACGCTTCCCCCTATGTGCCTACAATTGCCATTTTCAAGAGAGAGAAAGAGAGAGAGAAATGGAATGCAGCATGCGCCAGTCAGCAGCAACTGCATGATCCCTTAGGAGGTGCTCGCAGCCATTCAAGTCAATCGCAATCAGCGACGTCAGCATAGCATATAGCCTCATCAGAAGTATTCGACTATTCGAGCAGCTAGATAATTGCACCACTATTATTAGGCATGTTGCCGGAATTGTGAGAGAATAACGTGCGCTAAATGGGGCTGGGATGTAAAGGATACAAGAAAAGGGAGGGAACAAGGTGCGTTGTTAAAAGTGTACAATGTCGTCTATCTTCTCCCTCGACATTCGGCGCGGGACCATGCCGTTGCCGACAGGATTCCCCACCCCCCTCCACCCCCCATTCCTCATCTCATCCGCATTCGTTCACATAAAGACCCGCCTCCGCAATTTCATAAGCCACCACTGAGCATTCGTAAAGACAAATGCCGCCCGCGGGGCCGAACACGGCCGCATAAAGGCGGCGCATAAATGGCTGGTCCGTGCAACGCCTCCACGTTTTTTTTTTTTTTTTTTTTCTCGCAACAGTCGAGAGCAAGGAAAGGCGTTCGACCGTGCATCTGGGCGAGAGCACCCTGGAGAAGGGAAAGACGACGCACGAGATGCACGGTTGCCATGACGACCCCGCCAGACCAAGCCCCGGATGCAAATGGCATCCTCCAATGACGTTGGTGCCTTCCATTCGCGTAAAGAAACAAACAAAGGATCTTCGACGACGACGACGCTGGATGATAAAGGCGAGCCGCTGCTTCGCCCAGCGCGCGAAAGGGAAATACGCCGGCAGCGTAGCGAAAGGCGGGAGAAGAGCGCATTCGCGAAAAGAGGGCCGAAAAAAGAAAATGCGAGATGGCCTCGCAATAAACACGCGTCGCGACGCGCGCACATTGTCTCTCTCTCGCCCTTTCGCCTCCGCCGCCGCGCTCGCAAGACGACAACGCAACGCGCGCGCGCGGGCCGAGCTTCTTCGCATTTTGTCTATTATCTTTACCAGCGCAGACGCTCGCCATTGGACGCAGGCACGCGCATGCGCTCGGCGCGGTCGCCGCCACTTTCATTGTATATGTATACATTTTTTCCTCCCCAAGTTTAATATCAAACCGCGTTACGCGCCGCTCCCTCCGCCCGCGTTCAAAAACGCGCTACCCCCTCTACGAAAGAAGCCGGCCGAAGAGCGAGGGAACCTTCTCCATCCCGCACCGCAGCCGCAATGCGCCGTGCTCGCGAGCGCGCGCGAGCGATTCAGCACAGGCACACTTTTGAAGATTTCAGTTTCAACCCCCTCCCCGGCCCAGACCTCCCTCTGCGGCGCGATTTAAATTCCCTATCTTTTTGCCTGCCAGAAGCAAACCGAGGAGTGGAAGGGAAAATTTTTAAATAGAAAGAAAGTAAAAAGAAAGGCGAGAGGGGGGGGGGGGGGATCCTAGCGCCAGAGACAGCCCGGGGGCGGGCGCCTTGCCCGGGAGCGTCCCCGTATCCACCACCATATTTTAAAGCGCCGCCCCAAATCAGTCCAAAGTAAACAAACGCATGCGTAAGCGCGCGGGCCGCGAGCGCTTAAAACGCCAAGAGCGCTCGCGCACGCCCGCGCCGCCGCCGCTCCCGGCGAAAAGAGGAGGAGAGGTTGGGGGGAACCCGGAGGAGAGGGAAATACAAAGTCCGTCCAATGGGGAACGAGCAGCGAGCGTGCGCAATCGCAAAACGGGTCACATCGCCAGAACGCAGCGCCCGTCCCCCCCCTTTCCGCGCGAACTCTCCCCTTCCATGCCCCGGCCCTTCCTCGGTCTTTCCATATTCTTTTATTTCGCCACCCCAATTTTCCTTCGCTTTTCCAACGCTCTCTTCCAACGCTGAGCGCCGTTCGGCGCTTTTCTCTTTTTCATGTGCACCCGGTTCTCCATTGCGCGCGTTTTTTCGCACTGACAAATACAAAACGCGCGCAGAGGCGCAACGAAGATATATACACACATTCCGACCCCCGCAGCGCAGGCTCACGTGACTATTTGGATGCTGCTGCTGCTGGCGCTGCAGCTCGGAGCGACTGTGCGGCGAGCGATGTGGCGTATATGTACATAGAGGAAAAAAGAATATGTGAGATGGAGAACCCGGCAGGCAGCAGGAATTATAGGCGCCCAGAGGAAGGAAGGGTCCAGCGGGAAAGGGGAAGCAGCGACAGGCAGGAGGGAAAGGGCGAGAGAAAAACGGAAACAAGAAGAAGAAAAAGAACGGAGCAAAGACGCGAGACCTAGCGGCAAAGAAACGAAGCGATGCGCGCTCAGACGCAGGCAGGCGAAACGCGGACGCAGCCTCCGGGATTGAAAACGGAGGCCCGAGAGCAAGGATGGCCGCGAGGGATGAAGAAATGCCAAGGAACGGCGGTGGTCGAGAAGAGAGGCCTCAGAAAAACGAACGCGGGCGATGCGGGAAGAATAGGGAAGCGCAGTGAGAGAGGGAGGTGGACTACTGAGGAGAGTAGGCGCCCTTCCAACTACCCCCCCCCCCCCCCCCTTGTTCGAGCTTGAACGCGCGGCTCTTCAAAGAAAGCGGGGAAAGGAAGGCATGGGGGAAGAGGCAGTAGGCACAAGAAGAGGGATGAACAAAGAAAAGAAAAAAAATATAACTAGAGGGAGATGAGGAAGTGGGAAGGGAAGCGAGCGAAAAGAGGAAGAAAAGGAGGAACGAGATGGAAAACAGCTTCGCCGGCTCTCTGCGCGCGGCGCGCAGAAGGAGAAACTCAACTGGGAAATAAAAATCTAACGGCTGCTGGCGGCACGGCCTCGGCGGCTCGAAAGGAGCCGCCTAGGCCCGCTGGCCCACTCGCTCCTTTTCTTCTCCCTCGCCGCCTTCGGGCGTGCGCGCGAGAGAGAGAAAAAAAAAAAAGAACTAATCCCGGGAATAAGAAAAACGAGGGAGAAAAGCAGCCTCCTAAGAAAGCGCAAAGAAACGACAGACAGCAGAGCGGGCGAGGCATAGAGAAAAATGCGGAACTTGGAAGGCAGAGCAGAGAATGAGGGCCAGAAATAAGAAAAGACAAAAAAGAAAAGCGAGGGGAAAGGGGGGCGAGGGAGCGAGACAAAAAGGACGGGCACCCAAGCTCGCGCGCGGGGGTGGAAAAAGGGGCGAGAAAAGGGGGGGGGGGGGGGGGGGGCAAAGGCGGCACGGGGCGCGCTTCAAGACTGAAGCCCCTGCAAAACTGAGATCGATATACCGAGCTGGAACGCACGCACGCACGCCGGAATAGCGCACTAAAGCAGAAGTGCCGCGCGGGAAATCGCGTATATATCTAGATAATGCGACGTCGAGGCAGATATCGAGCGCGGCTGACGGCGCGCGCTCGCGCGCGCTCCACATCCCGCTGCTGCTGCTTCTGCGGGAGACGGCGCAGGGGAGAAGGGTGGCGCGAATTATACGCGGGACGCCCACCTTTCGCGCAGCACGCCATTATTAGCGTCCGCGCAAGAGCACGGCGAGGGAAAGAAAGAATGTCAGAGGAGGAGGAGGACGGTATAGCACATCCCGAGCCCCAAACGAGGACCCGAGACAATAGGAAGATTCGGCGGCGCGATGGCGTTGCGCCGTCGTCCCTGCGTGGCAGCGGCTGAAGCGACAGCCGCCCTCTTAACGAGCCCTCGTCGGTGGAGAGCGAGCGATCTTTGTAGCGGACGCCGCGACGAGCGCACGGTGGATGCGGAGGAGAAGGAAGCCATGCACGTCTTTGGCAGGGAAGTGCCGTCGACGGATCCCGTATTGCGCTTTTATTCGCGCAGTAGAACGAACCGATCAGAATCAACGAGTACTTTGAAAGAGAGATAGAGAGAGGAGGGGGCTCTTTAATGAATCCTGAAGACGCTTCGAAAGGTTTTACAGCGGTGCCTCCGTAGCTAGCGGAAGCTTTCGAATACGACGATGAGCCGCACTGCGTAGCTATGCCAACCATTATTGGTTCCTCCTCAAAATATAGCGAATAAAGGCAAAATTCCGTTGAAATGAGCATATAGTTGGTGTGTAACCCGCACAGTTAACAGCGCTGAAGCCATCGTTCACAGAAAGTTCACGGCAAGTCTCTCAAGAACACTGCAACTTTACCGACGCTGAGCTTAACATTGCTAAAAAGAAAATAAAAACATAATAATAATAATAATAATAATAATAATAATAATAATAATAATAATAATAATAATAATAATAATAATAATAATAATAACTTGTGCGGGAAAGCCCCACAAGTCCAGACAATGCAACATAAGGTATCCAAGCATTGCGCAATACAGAAGCATGAACTTTTCTGCACCAAATGTGTCGTTACGCCCAAGAACAGTTCACAGTCATGACAGCGGCAGAAGCGACAGCCGAGGTATCGAGCAGCACGAACAAGTTGGTGCGATAAATACTATAGATGTGCGTCAAGGTAAGAATACTTCCGCTACAGGCGCCGATTGGAAAGACCGAATCGTGTCGAATTCTCCTCGACTCTCCACGACAACAGCGTGGCTGCTGTACTGCGGATAAATGGATGCGCCAACGTCACCGCAACGCACATGCAGCGTAGACTTTTCTGCAAAAATTACGAGAAGAAACTGCGGCGCTATATAGAGTGTGCGAAAGCTGCTGATATGACCAATCAGCTAGCATGGGAACGAAGGGGCAGTAAACGTTAACTAGGTACTTTTGACTTCAACCAGAGTTGCTGACTCTCCGAAAAATATCATCATGAACAAAATTACTGCGTCGAAAATACGCAATGATTACGCTAGTGGCAGACGCTAATTGGCCTGCTGTGTTTAGAAAGCTATGTTGTGCTTGCGAATTTAGAATGATAAAGCGGAACAAACAGCCCTACATGACCGTTCGAAAACACAAGCACGAAAATTAAACAAACATGACGTACACTACAACCATCGCTGCCATGGTAGCGGAACGATTGCAAGGCCAGAGTTCTCTCTAGTAATTTTTGAAGAAAGAAACCTACATGTGCCCTGCCAGACTTCAAAAACGCCAATTGTGTGGTCGCCAAAATATAGTTTCCTAAAAAAATTACTAGAGGGAGCCCGGCGCGGCGATCGTTCGGTTAGCACGCGAATAATGTACAGTCTTAAGTTTCGTGCTTGTCACGACTTCAAACGTTCTTCTGAATTTATCTGCCTTTACCGACCTCCATTCCCAAGCATCCATAATTTTCTAAACACACAAAGGCAATCAGACTTTGCCGACACACATAATCATTGCGAACTGTTGCATTTATAACGACATATTCCGTCGAAAATGCTGATTTGCAAAGTCACGAGGTTGTCTGAAGCCCGAGAGAGAAAGTTTAGGCACATCCACAAGTACAGAGGTCAGCACACTTTTCTACAACGCACGATAACCACATTCTCAGGACTGCGCTCGCGATATCTGAAGATGACATGCGGCACAAAATCGGCTGTATGTGAGGTTGCGCGACTACATTTACAGTTTCCATTGATTTCGCTCGACCTGGTGGTCGCCTTAAGCTTTGGTAGAATGCTTTGACCCTCAGGAGTGTGTTCTAGACAAGTGTCTTGACCTCTGTACAAGGCATCATTCCCACGACGGCTGAAGCGTCATGCTTGCAGCTTCCGTAGACACTATTGAGTTCGGTTTAGTAAAATATGCAGGAAAGCAATTCTCGCGATCAGAAGCTTTATGCAGGCCCTGACACATGCGCGTCACATCGCACACCACCGCACCGCATAAAGGAAACAACCAGCGTATAGGAGGCGCGATGCACGCGTAGACGGCGTCGGCAGAGAACGCGCTAATGATGATGTAGAGCGCGCGCGCTCGCGCTCCGAGAGGGCTCACACCGTCCGGGCCGGACGGGGGGCTTAGTCTCCATAGAAACGGGCCAGACCTCGCGGTCACCTCGGCCGAGGCGCCGTCATTCGAATGCACGGCCCGGCGCGGCGCTCATGTATTTTCCTCGCAACGCGCCGGCGAGTAAATCCGTGCGGCCGTTACTATCCATCTGCGGGCCACTTCTTGGCGCGGGCGGCGGACGTGCGTGCGCTGGAAGCATCAGGCGGCGGCTCCCCCTCGCCAGACCCGGTGCTGAGACCCCAGCGTCGCCAGCGCTAGTATATACGGAGAGCGAGCCAATCTGAATGGCTCGCTCTGGCTGGCTGCAGCTAGCAGGGGCCACCGCGCGATGCAGTATACGTGTTATAGTGCCTCGATCGCGCGACGGACATTTCATTTTAAAAAAGTGTCAAATTGGTTTTCCCGCCTTGCACGTTGCTCGAAGCATCACCCGCCAACGCATCGATGAAGTCCTGGAGGTAGAATTTACAAAGCTTTTCGTACGCAAGTGCTTTTTCGGCGTAGGCTGGCCGCTCTCCCTAATAACACGCCCAGCGCCATGACAGGCTGGAAATTTTTCTCTTACGAACAATTACGTATCATCCAAAACGCAAAGACCTCAAAGATCACTCATTGGCCTGGTTTCCTGCGCACCTTGGAAACATTGAAGGTGCCTCGCTCAACCCCAACGAGGAGGCACACTCGGCTGCACGAGGTTTGACTGACCGTGCGCCGGGTAATGCGTTCTCTCTATATAGGGCGAACCGAGCCTCTCTGCTCGTACAACGAGATATGCAAACACAATTACCTATCAACAAGACTCCTGCCTCTGCCGCACTCCTCACTGTGCAGGGCCCAGGCAGTGACTCTCAGACTTCTACAAACCAGCACTTACCCAAGCCCTGCAGCACTGCACACAATGTACCCTGAACGGTTCCCAAGCCCGGACTGCACCCTGTGTGGTGGTTATGCGGACTTCGAGCATGTCCTGTGGGGCTGCGCATCTGCCGGTCCCCCTTTCACCCAAGAGGAAATGATGATGCTTATTAAGGCCCAGGATCAGACCTCTCAAATCCTGGCAGTCCAGAGGGCCCGCGAGAGGGCCATCAGGTTTGACCTGATGGTCCCCGAGTGGGCCTAGCCAGGTGACGTCGAGTTTACTCGCGTCTATTGTGGACCCAATTAAGTTCAATCACTCACTCACTCTTACGAACAATTCTAACGAGGGAACGTTTTGTGAAAAGAGGCCCTGTGCGTTGTTCTTGCTTCTGGTTATTCTTATTTAACGCACGAAAGCTAGAACAATGCACCAGTTGTCCAGGAATCACAATTCTAGCAATGAGCTGGACGCCATATTTGGGGCACTCGCGCACTGCGAGAAAGCCAGCTAACAGCCTTTCTTGGGGGTCCATTGCTATATACACAATTAAAGAGCGAAGCTGGGAAGATTGGCTAACGATGCATCATCGTTAACTCGCGATAACCAGAAGGGGCGAATGAAGAAAAGCACAGCACGAAAGCTGGACTGCGTTGTTTCGGGCATTTCATCCGTCGTCCCACCGGTTTAGCTCTGGATATGATATGATATGATATGTTTATATAATCAGACAATCATGCACAAATAGCCCAGGACGCTGGAGAAAAAGACCACGATGAACTGCTACACACGCTGACCTAATTATCTAAAGTATTCTTGTGCCTCAAAATTTGCTTTCATAAATACTACAAAGTAGGGTGACCCATGGCCCATGACGCGCAGTGGCGAGTTATGCAGCGTGTATCTCGTGACAATTCCTATGATGATGATATGACAATGATGAAACCAATACGATTTATGGTTTCGTTTCCACTTTCTCTTAATTAAGTTGTATTCTCGAAACAGTTATTGATCACGCGCATGTATGTGATGTAGTGCCTTCAACGCGTGTTTTTATTCCTATCCAACTGTCGTTGCCAGCGTATGACATGTATTTGTATTTCGCCCACCTGCTGGCTTTCATTTAGAGAGCTGTAGTAATCTAAATAAATAATATACATATTTCTTGCCAACCGACGCACACACTGCAAAAAGGAAAAAACAGACAAAAGTTCTTACGCACTATAGCTGCTTGTGATGAGGACTGCACGTGCAGACAATGCTTCAATGAAAAACAGTTATGCAAAGAACAGAACGAGCTTATACTATGCGCACGAAATGCAACTATCTGGAGCTATAACGTGAGAGAAAGCAGATATACAACAAGAAAGACATGCGCCTTAGTCCGAAATGCACAAGTATATCCGAGCCTGCATCAATTACAACAGAAATTACAACGTCGTGACTTTCGTTGTGGTATGGGATGGGGATATAGGGTGTGAGGGCTGGGGTGATCGAAAGCCCAGCGTCTTCTTTCGATCACCTTTCTCGGATTTCATCCCTCGCTCACTAAAACAGACACAAATACATGCCATAAACATTTTTCACCGCGCCTATAGGTCCACGCCTGCAGGAAACCGGACTGACCACGAGAGGAAATGGCCTATAGCGGCTCAGAACGACACACGCGGGGATCACAGCGACGCGCGCGGCGATCGAGTGCGCCCGATGTCTCGTTCTATTCCGCAAAGGGAAGACCAGGAAATAAGTAACAGCGCGCCTAAAAAGAGCGCAGAAATGCATCACGACAGCCCCCGTTTTTGGTTCTCCCCAATTTATACGCCTTTCCAGCGACGTGCTATGCGCATTTGTGTTTTTCGAAAGTGTTCTTCCGGCAGGGACACACGTAACTGGAACGCAAGTTTCGGGCGAGAAAGAACCTAGACGCAGGGAGAGAGAGAGAGAATGAAAAGCGACTCCTTGCCAAGCTCCCATGTCCGTCCGACGAAACTCAAATGGAGTCCATTGTGTTCGCAATTTCGCTTTGCTTTCTTTTTTTCTTCATCGTGTTCTCCCGTCACAGGCGCCGGACATGACGCGAGATCGCGGTCCCCTCCGAGAGTATACACTTTCCAGGCGACACTGCAGGCCCTCGCAACAATGACGGCGGCGGAGGAGCCCTGTCCAGCTGCCCAGATATATTCCTTTCGATTTCCGCCGGCTGAGCGATTCGGGCAGGCAGTTGCAGAGGCGACGGCAGCGCAAGACGCAGGCAGCAGGAGCGGCACGGCGGCTTATAGCGCAAAAGCCTCGTAGAGACAAGGAATCCGTAGGCGAGGTGAGCGGCTGTTTGCTCCAATTTCGGCACTGTACGCAAACTTCTGACGTCACATATAGCTAGATTAAGGCTAAAGTAACATATCCGCGTATACAAGGGTGTAACGCGACATCCGGTATCACGCACCTCCAGTAACGCGCAACCCTCGAAACTGTCTGGGTCGCTCGAGATTGTCTCTTAAGGAATCTGATATTTCCAGCCCTTCGGAGGAAAAAAAAAAAAAGACAGAATAACAGACAAAACACGACAGGACAGGTGGGACGGTGGTATGTGCACTGTCCCTATTTTGACGTTCAAACATTGTGAGGTATAGAAGGGGCTTTCTGATCAAAATGGCTGGCTGATCGGTACTCTCCCTTTGCTGCGTCAAGGGAGTAACTTATCTACGACCAATGATATGCGCGGACGAGCGTATCACGTGCGCGAACGTTAAGCTGTAGTGATAAACTTTCCCTATGGCAAGAACAACACGTGACCACCAAGCACGCTCGGGCGACTCACGATATGCCCCCGCCGCTCGTTTTATACGAATAGTTGTGCACACTTGTGAACGCGCCATGGTCTTGTCGGGCAATGCTACTTTCCTTTCTTCGTTGATCGAGCGCTCCTTTTGGGTGTCCAGCTTGTGCAGCAGCACTGAAGCTCCACCGGACGCAAGACCCAGCGGATTCCAGATGCACGGACACGGGAACGCGTCGAGTTAACGCACCGGACGCCCGTCTCAATATCCTCAAAGCTCGCGAAGGCACCCATTTCTGCCAACGTGGGGTCCACTCCAAAGCCCCCTGCCCCACATCCGGACACGCAAATGGGAAACGAGGGGGGGACAAGGCTGACCGTAGCAGAAGAAGGCGCGTCCGCTCCTGGCGGGGTCTTTTTTCCTCCGTTCCTACGGCTTTTCTCCTTTATAGGGATGCGCGTGCGCGTACCGAGGCGTAGCGGTCCCCATTTCGAGGGAATTTTATGGTGTTTTCCATATCCGGTCAGCCGCTGGCAGCGACTCTCAGTCCGGACACAGGAAGTCGTTGGCGCCCCAGGGCCTACCACGCCAGACGGCCTTTCCCTCGGTAGAACTTCGGAGCACGAATACAAGATCTGCCCGGTGCTCTATATACACGAATGCGTCACTGCCCAGTGACGAACACATGATGACATTTTGCTCTGTATAAGAATACGACATAACCGCTAGAAAGGTTTTCTAAAACACATCTGTACTCGTATGCTAGCTAGAATGAGAAAGCACGTCATGTATGCTACCATAAATAATAATAATAATAATAACCACGACGAATGTCCGTATCGTAGCGGACGAAGATGTCTACAAGCACGTCACTTGTGAGAACAAAAAGAAGCGGAGTAATCATGAGCTTTGGAAACACTAGCGAATAAGTACTAGTGCCAGCGTTGGCCGCGCCTGCCATGAATTTCAGGGCCTTCATATACCTGCTGACCATGTAACAAGGTGTTCCTGCCAAGTACACAAGGTGAAAGCTGCAAGCCGCAGCAGCAGAGATTCCGAGCGCTACCTAAGTTCCGGCATCCCCGACTTCCACGCCGAATGCACAAGCCAACTCGTGCAGCAGCTGTGCTTATCACACGATTTAAGCGCACGTGAAATTGAAGTGCACTGCGCGATACTAACAATATTTCCAAACATGGAAGTCGTCCGCTACAAAGAGGACACACACCTCGCACAGTATTTTACATGCCGCGTGTAAACTAGCTCTTGTAGTCCAGGTCACTTCGATAGCGCCGAAACCTGGACGATGCGCGACTGAGCAGTTGTAAATGATGATTACCGAAACGGGGAGTAAAACACCGACAACAGTTGTCCAATGGAGGACAACGTTTCCGACGACAAACACTCTGGGTAATATTCAGCAGCAGAAAGTGTGGCACTATTTCTGCCTCTCACATCGCCTATAGAAGCACAGAACAAGAGTGCTCTAAAGGAAGCTAAATGCATACGAGACCAAACCTGCCAATGTTTCCTTACCTTCGTCAACGGATCAGGGCCCGTTTTCAAAAAAACCTCTTACCTTCGTAAGAGAACAATCTAGCCTATCCTGACGCAATAAACATCGTTAGCCAAGGCGGTCGAGCAATGGCAACCACTTACTAATGAAAAGCTTCGTGAATACGGGCACTGCTCACAGATGCACACACTACTGGAGATGTGAAAGTTCACAAGCCTGAGTCGTTTAGAAAAGTTCACTACTTCAAACAGCAATGAGGACATCACAACGAGAGCGCGCGACCAACAGCATAAAAATGTCAAACGTGTAATCCACCTATACCAGTCGCCCCACAAACCTGGCACCTTATACGCAATTTTCTCGGCCAAAACGTTCCCTGCCTCGAGGCAACAGAAGACTACCTCAAGAAAGCACACTGGCAGGAAAGCACTCTGATGCACACGGGCGTCACGCAAAACGCTTCAGCTACATAAAGAATCTAGCGAAGCGTGGAAATTGACAATCACTCAGGACCACCGCCGTCTCCAACCACCAAGGCACAAAAGCCTTCGCTCCGTGACCTGGTGCCCTTCGGAGGCGGATGGCTAGGTACACGAAGTACGTGAGAAGAGTGCTCAGAGGAGGACATCAAGCGTATATATAAAGAAAGTATGACTGATAGAAGCAGCGTCTGGTGTAACGGGCGTGAAGGTACTTACGACGACGTCGGCGCTTTTTTGAATGCATAATGAACAATACGCATATACGTCACTGCCGTGGACGCCCGACTAACCTGAGCGACAAAAGGTTCGTTCGTGTGCGCGCCGGCGAGAAATGCCGCGGGGTGCGGAGGTCCCCGCCAGAACGTAAGAGGAGCTTCTCAAAAGGCGCCGATGCATATCTTTTTTTTTTAATTTTTTTTCTGACTTTCGCTGAATGGCATGAATGACGGATGACCCTCCTGTCGAAGAGGGCCCACATTTGCCTGAGCAACAGGCGCCAAATCTTAGACTTCCGAAAGCATGAGTTACACTCAGTTTGCCTTCGAAGGCTCTCGCATCACAGAATCGCAGAGAATTCTCCACACGAAAAACTAAAAACATAATAAAGAAAAGCTCCAGTCGCAGGGTAACGACTTATGCAGTCCTTCGCATACTTGTTTAATAACCCTTACGTACTACGTGTTGACCGAAAATATTGCAAAAAATATTTTGAGAGAAAAGAGATAAAGGTTTCAAAAATTAACTGTTATGTTTGCCAGGTAGAACAAACAAGAACAAAACATACGCACAAACATCCGACCACGCAGAAATGGCTAGCATATTACTTAGTTTGTATTTGTGCGTACACGCAAGCCTCGGCCACACCGCGGTGGTCAGCTATGACACGGACATTGCAGGACTGCGTGCATGGAGAACTCCGAAATCCCGTAGGTGGCACAATTTACTACAGTGTAAAATAATTTACACACTTAAAAGTGAATAGGAGTATAAATAGGCCAATAACTCGCACCCTTACAACGAAACAGCGTGTAAAATTAAGGGTGTGAGATAGAGGCGGATTTAAACCCTTATTCACTTTTAAGTGTGTACATTACAGTGTATGATGCCGAGCGTAATGAACACGTCGTTCGCTTCTCAACCGTGCCGGCTGCATTACAGTCGCACGGGGATGCACGAAACTGCCCGCGCGCGCCCGTGCACATTCAGCCCCTGGTAGCCGAACTTAATTACCCGCCCTGCATGAACTACGACGTCTCTGGTAGCCCGTGTGTAGCTATGTTAATTAAAATGCAGTTTTTTAAAATAATTATTCCTACAGTGCTGTGAGCGTGACACGTCGACCGGTCGTCCTCATTAAGTACTGCGGCCTTGAAAACGTTGACCACTTAGTGTGCCATTGTCCTATACTGTATATAAGGGCCGGGCGATCATTTTTAGGCCACGGGATTTTTAAATTACCGCCTGTTGCAGGTAACATAATTCTGATTCCTGAGCTGCATTATTCAGAGAGGCGGACATTACTTGCACGAGAAATCGAAACAAATATCCAACTCATAGAGAAACAATCACTAATTACCTTCTTAATTAGTTACATAATACAATTTACGAATTGTGGCCGGTGAGTTTGCAAGGCAAATCCACTTGGAATGAATTTCTGTGCATTGAAGCACGAAAGTAACTGGAACGACCATGTATTTCGTCCCACACTTTGGGAAATACTATCTCGGAACTGGTGTCATCCCGGACATCAAGTGGATACGTCTTGCGAAGTCACCGGCTACAATTCCTAAATAGTACTATGTGCCTTAAAGTAATTAAGTGTGAAGTTAATTAGTTATTTTGTGAATTAGTTAAATATGTATTTCAATTGATCGTGCTAGTAACGTCTGCTTCTTCGAATAATCCATCTCAAGGACAAAAATTGTCTGCCACACGCGATTTTAAAAAGATCCGGTAAACTTAAAAATTATCACCCCGTACAAAGCCAATCAATGTCCAGCATTGCGGCAAATAGACGACCGTCAACTGTCCACGCAGATGGTCTTCGAACACCGCTCAGACATGCACCGCATCTTTCGTTGATCTCTCCTAACTTTCTATTCACCTGTTCCCCTCCCCCAGCAGTAATCAATCGAACACTTTTGTGCTTAACATCCCTGCCTCCTTTCTTTTCCCTCACTCTCATTAACAACTGTGCGGATGACTACCAAAAAGGATTATAACAGCAAAATTCTGCAAACCGCTTCCACTGAAATAACGACAAAGAAAGCGCAGGAGATCGGTAGTTGTTGCCAAAATTGCCCTTCATTCAAATGTACCAGGTCCGATCAGCGAGTACATGAATTAACGAAGCTAAAATGAAAGTTTCCCCTGCTTAGGCTACTGCCCATTCTTTTCGATAAAGTTCATTCATTGACCCAAGACGATGAGGACGGCCAAGGTGTGCTTCATTGTCAAATTCCGCTCAATTCTTCATCCACAATTGACTACAAAAGCGCACGCCCTACAAAACATTTCAAGCGTTTTCGCGACACTTTCGAATTCCACAAATTGGCAGTGAATAGGTTCGATTACATAAATGAGTCAGAAATCCAGCGGACTCATCCCGACCGGACCACTCTTACATGCGTCTTGCCAAGCGGTTTGAGCAAGTCAACCTACTGCTTGTAGGCGGGTTGGCCAAACTCACCTTTACGTTGGCTCGGCTTTACTCGCTAATGAACCCGACGACCGGTTTTCGGCCCGACAAGCAGACTCAACTCGACTCGACTTTTTCGAGTTCCAGTACATGTAACGAGTCTAAACCACAAAGTTTAAAGCAGAGCTCGTTATATCCACCTAAAACGTCAGTCACACTGAAAGAACTTGTAGCCCACAAAGCATGAGATCATGCGCCCCATTTAAAGAAAAGGTACAGCACGGCGATGATAACTCGAAGTGCGAAAGTGAATCGGCTGTAATACGATTTGCACGCAACAGAAGCGCATGGCCCATGCAGTGGCCGAAACAACGTCGAGAATGTACAGAAATAAAACTTAGGTAAGCCTCTTACAGCAATAAAATATCAATTTCATCTTAGCGTAGTGCATTGGCTTTAAAAAGGAAAGACAGGGAAAGCAAGGTAAGGAGCGAGTACCCAAAGTCTGTGAAGTACGCTCAAAGCGAGGTTATGCCTGCGAGGAGTGAAATACATAGAATTGAACAAAGAAAGCCCATGAATAGCCGCCGCGACAAGAAGAAGGAGAGAGAAAGCTTTTCTCAGTTCCCAATTAGGGCGAACAGGTCCCACGCCAGCGGTGAACACGGGATCGATCTTAAAGGAGACGTCACTGCAACAGCGTCGACCGGGCACGAAAGGAACAAAGCGAATCCGCCTCGGAGGCAGCCAAGTGTTAAAACTTATCGACGCCTGGAGCTGTTCACAGACGGTTGCGACAAAAAAGAAGATCCAGCAGATGAGGATACGCAGTCTACAAACAAAAAAAAAAGCAAACATCACAAAAAGCGCAGTCGCAGAATGAAGAAAAATATATCGAAGAAATGTACAAACTAACAAATTGCAGACGGCGCGGGAGGACGCATACTTTCGTTTTTGTGTGCGTATGTGTGCGAGGAGTTGTGCCACAACGTCCACTATAGCGCAGGCAGCGGCCCCACACGCTTCTTCAAAAACTCATTTGGTGCCTCCAGACGCGCGGTATTCTCGATTCCTGCAGTGTAATTCCCGCTCTGTCTCCGGCCTCCTTTTTTCAACCGACCAGCAGCGCTCACTCATTTCTCGTTCTGAATTATACTTTTATGTCCCCGGGCTTCCCTGCAATGAAAAAAATAATAATAATAAAGCGAAGAAGCTACGCCTTCGCGCCAAGCTGTTCGTTGCTGCAACGAGCGAGCTCGTCGCGAGAACTTTGCAGAGTACAGCGCTCTTCACTCCCACCCTGCTCTATCCCTCTCGACCATCGTCTAGAAAACTCGCCCCCCCCCCCCCTCCCCCCTTGGGCCTTCTCTGACGTGGAAGGAAGCGTCTTTGGCAAGACGGCAGGAAGTGAGACGGTCCAGCAGGCGTCCGCCGGTGCGCACCCAAGCGCACCTTGACGCCCGATTGCTGGCTCAAAAACCCGCGGCGGCGGACATCCCCCACTTTGGCAGCGTATAGACGAGTCCAGGAAGAAGAAGAAGAAGGACAGAGAGAGAGAGAGAGAGATCCTAGCGGTGCCTTCTGCTAACTGAGAACCTTGGTGCTCGCCTTCGCAGGCCCCCCTGAGCTTTGTTTCCGGTCGCCTGAACTGGACTCCGCGATTTCCGTTATACAAGGTCTGCAAAGACGACCGTAGACCCACGCACGGGACGTCGATGAAGGTGCGACCAGCGTAATAAGGCGGTGCTTCGGGGCTGAAAAAGCAGGGGAGTAACGCGACGGACTACAAAAAAATTGTGCATGCCTCCGATCTGGCGGGACATATATGAGCCAGTGACCTCCAGTTCGCCAAATTGTAATTCCTGACAATAAATCAGTCGGCGCAGTATACGGGAGTCATCGATGAGAACATTTGTGTCTGTAGTTCTGCCCTCGTTTTACTACGCCATTGTAAATGCAGGCAAGCGGGCCGTGACTCGGCGCGCGATTTCAAAGCTTTCGAGGCGACGAGCAAAATGTGAGCCCAACTGCGACGGTGCGTAGACCACGCGCGAAGGCACGCTTGCTTTCCATCATTGCAGAACCTAGAGATAATGCGCACCTAAGTCAAGCACTCGTGATCGCTTTCAGAGGCCACTTCATCGATGTCCCTCCAGCGAGTAGTGATCACGGTAGAGCAAGTGCTCTGCAAGAGCATCGCTCATTTGACATTTGCTGAATGTGACAATAGTAGTAGCAGTTTCTGCACGAAAACTTCTCTACACATACAGTGAGCACGTATTCATATTACCGCACGAAGCGGCTCGCGAGAAGCGACGAGAACGCGAAAGATGGGAGAGTTTTGTAACATTCAAAGTTCGAAGCATATATATAGCATATATATACCCGGCAGTGCCTTTGCGCGCAGGCTTTCGCGACGACCTTCTCCTACATCTTCTTGATAAACGACCATGCAAAATAAACTTTCTGACGATTCAACTCTGTTGGCAGTGACGCGCAGTGCTTCACCAACATCCACGACAGCCATAGAGCGAAAATAAATCCTTGCGCCGCACAACTAAACGAAAATGACCGCTGCGCACAACAGCTGCGCTACTTGCGTGTTCATGATCGCGAGGACAAAGACGTCTGTTTCTAAAACCGGGAACAGATGAACACCTCGAGGGCGGAGAGCGCCGAGGCGTCTTGGTTCACTCACGACGCCGGAGGGCGTGACGTAGACCGAACAAGCGCGCGGATCGCAGTCTTAACACAAAGAAGAGGGATGCGGGCGTCACAAGAAGGTCATCGTGCACATACACAGGACGCTTACGAACGTAGAAGACAACAAAAATGAAACAAAAGCATGCACGGCTGACGGCGGGGACCGCACAGAAGGAGCCGCTCAGGAAACGGTGGACGAGGGAAAGAACGGGCGCGCGAAAGGACGAGCGGAGGTGTTTCCATGTCTACCTGGAAATTCGCTTTCCGAGAAAATTGCCCCTACGAGATGAATGGCCGATTCGGCGCGAACAATATCCCCCTATAAATAAAAAGGGGGTGGTCAGCTACCCTCCCCCTACACATACAAACACACACACACACAAACTGCGCGGACAACCGAGCGCCGGCTTCACTTCACTACGCGGCGGCGGCTGCAGCAACACAGCAGAGGGGGAAGCCGAGGCGCACGGCGTCCGAAGCGAGGCCTTGCGGGCGAGCGCCACGATTAATGGCCTGCTATTCGGGATGCCAAAATTGCGAACGGACAAATAGGGCCGCCCGGAGAAACCCACTCCCCTCATATACGTGCCGGCAAGCTCTCGGCCGTGTCCACCTCGGCGCGGGACTCGAACCTCGCGCCCGCGTTCGCTCCAGCGGATATCGCCTCATGCGCTCGGCCTCGTCCACCCCCGCTGTGCGGGTACATGGCGCCAGCCGCACTTCGTTGTTTTCTGACGAGTCCTCCCTGCAGCATTGTCCAACATAGAAAGCGAAACGAACAGGAAAAAGCGTGGCAACGGAACCCCGCTGTCTCGATGTCGATAGTACGCGACGCCGGGCGTAAAGTGCACTTCTCTCCTTCTAATCAACTGCATGCGACGCCGAAACGTTTGACAGTTCACTCCTGCTACAGGCTCTATATCTAAGGCGAGGTGGACATACACACTCACCATGCGTACAGTTTAGGAGCGCCTAAGTATTGCAGCACCGTCTTGTCTCCCGTCCGCCTTCTATGAGCGTTTCCTTGTTTTTTTGTGTGATTAGACATATGACACACGAAAGGCTTCAGACAAGATGACTGGAATGAGTGCAAAAAATAAACACAACTTCCTCTCGCAAGTAAAACGCCAGTTGAGCGCTCACGCCGGAGATACGTATGACACACAACAGGTTTCAACCAATGCAAACATTAAGTGTAGCATGTATCGCAAAATAAAGCAGAAATCTGGAGGTTGAAAAGGTCCTTCACTACAAGGAATGCGCCTGCGTAACTTCTGGGCGGCCGGTGCAAAGGTGAGCTCAGCAGGCACGTCGGTGACATAGTAATCAAAACAACTCATTTTCACTGCTCAACAAAATAAATATCCACACAGGCCATTTGCAAACGGTAACGGAAGTGCAAATATTGTAACTTAATTAATTACGAGCACTGAATCTCTATCAAATGTCCGTAATACCTCGACGACGGACGGATCGTTGTTTTCAGATGTTCAAATCCCGTTCAAATACTCATAACATACAAAATCTGGGATAAAAGAACGCGCCTTACAAAAAAAAAATAATAATGTTTATGAGCATTTTTCACTGCCACAGACAGTGTGGGCCTGTGCAACGAGAATTCTCTGGGGATCGCCATAATGTCCTTTGGGCCGATGTGAACCCAAGTCAACCTCCTCTCAAGAACACTGCAGAAGCGGCAGTGCATTGGCTTTGTACTCACGCGCAGCAATCCAGACAAGAGGTCATATCTTTAAGTGGTGCCTTACAGGATTGTAGTTCAACAGTTCAACTTAGCATATACACAGTCTTTACTGCGCACTTTTCTAACATCTCGATTGCATGGTGTACAGCTGCAGAGCCCTCTTCCAAATTCCTTCCTGACTATACAGTTGATTTTCATCACACAATTGATGGCTGTGTGTGTGTGTTGCTTTCTATACACAACCTGTCTTCCACGCTACACCTTGTACACGTGTTCTACTTGCTACAGGAAAGTGAACTCAAACTGAAGAGAGATGACGATGACTTCCGTGTCTCTCCCTCAAGAACAGGCAGTCAGGACTGAAACAAAGTCAAGTTATGGAACTCAACCGCATTCTAATCATTCACCTAAAGTTAGCGAGTGTTTCCAGGTAGGCATTCAGCTCATTTCACGACTCTGTCTCGATGGAAGACCCAAACTGCCGCCAAGTTTCTCAACTCCTCTTAAAGTGTTCGAAACGTTATCTTGCACAATAAAGTGACAGCTTCAGCCAGTTTCTATGCCGTCAGCAATTCAGGTGAGAATGTAACCTTGATGCTATTCCATTCGACGCTGAACATATTTCCATACCCCATCATAGTGAAACAAAAGCCTTCTGCGCAAGTGGACCACTGGAAAGATTATAGAGGCCTCAGAAAACGAACTCAACGGGCCGGACTCATCTCCACACACAGGGAAATCCAAATTGCTTCTATTTACTGAGCCAACGTTGACGTGAGCCTATCAATACCAAGGGATAAGAACGCCCCGGTGATAAAAAGAAAAAGTGCACAGAGAAGGAACGAAATGAAATCCGCATAGTAGAATCGAAAAAAAAAATAATAAACAGGTGGTTCCTTATGATTGGAATTGCACCAAACCACCCAAGTTCACAAGAACAACGGTCATACTAATCACAAAACGCAGAAGAATGTCTGGGTATACTACGAAAGCATTTTACGATACAAAAAATTAAAAGCAAAAATTACCGTCAATAGAGATGACGGCCGTTTCATGAAATTTATATGCGGAGTAATCGGTAAAGGCGCTGTAAAAATGGGAAGAGCAAGGTCAAGATGAACCACGGGCCTGAAACTCCAGCAAACCGTCGGCCCCTCGCCTCCCTCCCAGCTTTTTCCTCCAAACTGCTCTTCTGTTGCCAAAGATATACGAATATATAGAACAGATATGGAAGCGAGAATGGCGACCTAAAACTTCACAAGAGGAGACGAGTGATGATCCCGGCGCCGCTCGAAACGATGAGGGCGCCGGGTAGAAAGAAATGGCTCGCCGTCCCAGCTCGAAGAAAAATACGCGGCGGGAGCCGGGGAGGCTGCGGGAGATACGGCGACCCTGATCATAGGGCTGTCCGCCGAGAGCGCAGAGAGCAAGTGGCGGTTCGAACCGTGAGCGATAGAGATCGTAATATCGAATTCGAGCTATCGGAATTTCTCTTACGTGCGCTCGTAAAGAATCACTTGAAACGGCGGCGCGCTCGATGGCGGCGGAAAAGGACCCCGTCGAGAAATGGTCACTCTCTTGCGTCCGGCCGATGGATTCACTCGGGGCAAAAAGGCGAAGGGTACTACAGCAGCGGCGGAGAGGGTGCTCGTTTTGAGCCAACGGACGTGGCACGCCCACGTCGACCGAGAACGGTGCGCCTGGCCGACGTAGCGAGGATATATATCGTAGGGACGCGTGTGCAATGGCACAGCAAGCGCCACGAACCTGACTCGCTAACTTCAGCGCTCTACTGCACGGTAGAATAGCGGCCTTTGTCTCACACGTCGTGCAAGTACCAAATCGCCGAGGACGTTTCACATGTCAGTACCTAAACGAGTGACCTTCTCCTCTCTTCTCGCTGTTTCATTAGCTCCAACTGAATACGTGTGACGCACTCTACAGGTGAATTCTTAGTGGGCCTCTCGCTATACGAGTTGTTATCACAACAGGTGGACATTCATCGGCGGGTGCGCGAGTTTATCATTCTTCCTTAATTTCTTCTTCTTTCTCTTTCCCTACGTCCAGTGAAGCCAACCAGGCACGACAATTGTTAACCTCCCCGCATTTCCTTCTGCCCCCCCCCCCCCCCCACCCCCCTCTCTGTCTCTCTCAAAAAGGTAAGTGGTGAAAGACCTCACCATGCATGCAGAGATTTGGGCTCATAATTACAAAGCCGTTCGTACGCAGTAAACGTGTGTTAAGAACTGGTGCCTGCCAATTGCAGAGAGCTCGTTCCTTCCTTCTCCATTTTCGCCCCTTTATCTCCTTCCCCCAGAGCAGGGTAGCGTTTCTACGCGCGTCTGGTTAACCTCCCTGCCTTTCCTTGCTTCCCTGTTTCTCTCTACAAGCCAAAATTGTCATTGAATCCGCCTCGTTTATATGTTTAGATGAACTCCAACATTCAAGGCTGTGGCAACGGATACGACCACGACGTCATGGAGCTTACCAGCGCACGCGCGTAATTAAGCAGCAAAAACAAATAACGAAAACTCAACGACGGACGAGCAATAGCCGCTTGAAGACGGACGAGCAATAGCCGCTTGAAGTCTACTGTGTAGGCATCCAGGACCCAGTTGGGAACCCATAGAACCCCTCGAAGCATTGTTCTCAACAGTATCCTCCGAAGAAAAACGCGAAGAAGCAGAACTATATACGCAAAGCCTACCTCGGAGTTAGGTGCAAACCGCAGTTTGTGTCGCCCACAAGAAGAAGGAAAAAAAAAAAAAAAAGCGAGGCGGCCGCGCACATACATGCCCGCCGGCCCTCCGACCTCCAGATCGCCGGGGCAGGACCCGAGCTTTGCAGCTTGCCCTGACAGGCGCCTCGGGGCCGCCTTTGTGCGACCACGAGCCGCGTTTCAAACCCCTCGCGTCTTACCCCGCACCAAGAAGGAGGACGTGGCGCGATCTACCCCGCCTCTATAGTCCCCCTGGCACGGAAAAACCTCTCGTGGCACCGCAGAATAGCCGCTGCGGCCAAACTCTGTCTGTCTGCCCTCCACCCCACTGTTCCCCTCCGCCGTTTTTCCAGAGAGGAAACGTTCTTCGGACGGGCGTCTCCTCACCTGCGGCCCTCGAGCTAAACTGCAGCACGAGCACTGCGTATGCGCCTCGGGCGCCTCTCTCTGTCACCACCCGTGGCGTCGTCACAACGGGACTTCACGGTGTCAGGAGGTGTACACCCCACTGGCCCCTCACGGCGCTGTGGGGCGTCGGGTGCGATCAGCGCGCGCGAGCCGCACGTGGCGAAGGTGAAAGCTGAGAAACAGGCGGCAGCCGGCGCGAACACGCGCACCTTTTGACGTTTCTTTCACTTTTCTTTCTCCCTGCGCCCCCCCCCCCCCCCCCCCTCCTCCCCACCTCCCTCTGAACGCACCGTTAGCGACGATATAATTGGGACCTTGCGGCATCGACACGAGAGGCGGCTCGCGTCTCCTTTGAAGGGATCGCGTGACGCGTCACAATGCAGCAGCCAAAGCGCAGATGTCGCGTCTCCTTTCATGGACTTTTCGTAGGCAGATACCCGCCAGCTCCTTCGCTTTCATGCCGTTCTGGTTCAAGAGAACAGATCATTACTGCTTTCTTTTTTACGCAGGTACAGCTACTATTATAATGTCATTCGCATGCATTCGGTACTGTGAAAACAATCTGCTAAAGTGACTTGGAAAACAATCAGCGCAGTACTTGATTTAAGGCGCGCAAAAGAACAAACCTAGCTTTAGAAAGTGATATCCGAAAACGAACGATATCCATGTAATCAATCAGGTAATTGAGAAGCCTACGGGACATCACCACTCCCTCTGTGTGATCACCAGAGACTACGAAAGGGTGTTCAATTCGTCAGAAATCCTATACTATTGCGATATTACAGAAGTTATAGGCGCGATAACGAGAATTCTTTATCGAAAGCATGTTAACGAGATTAACATGCATATTAACTCCATGCATAAATACAGCACGGCGATCTAATTAAATGCAGAACGTACTTGGGTGCGTTAAGAGAAATGTTTAGCTCGGGGCCCATGCACTCAAATTTCCCTGTTCAAATACATGTAAAAACAATGTAAAAAGAAGAACTGCTCTTACGAGACAATCGCTGGACCTATTTAAATGGACGTTTGTTGCATTTGAGAAACTTAGATTCTAGTGAATTTATAGGAAGCAGACTTATAAAGCAGATATAAGACCTGATATTTTTTACAATAATTCCAGACAATCGGTAAGTTAAAAAAAATAGTAAGACACGCACTACGTTTACAAACCCCTAACTCTGCACCGAGAACAGCCATCACATTCCGTAAACTGCATATGCTAGAGCACTCAAAGCGTACTAATGTGATATATGAATTTATAGCTTAATTGAAATTCGTTACAATGCTTACAAAGGTTCTGCAAAAGTCCGACTCAGAAATTAGTGGTACATGTCAGAGTGGTGTGTAATACGTCAATTTTTTCCTCTTTAGACGTATTATACTATAAGTGAAGTTTCCAAAATTTATTATATAGCTGTTTATTGCTCAGCTCTGGAGCTGTAAACTTGATACACGAATGTTTTAAGCCGTTTTAAAAATGGTTGCAAGTTACCACCCGTGTCATCGTTTCGTGTTTTTCTTTTTCTGTCTTCGTCTTTTATTAGTGGTCAACATGACATGCAATAAACACCAACTAGGCCAAACTCAAGTTCTTCTGAAGAATGTTTTAAAGCTTACATTTTCAACCATTTCTGTAAAAATATTGAACATCTTAATTTAAAAAAAACGCTTCCCACAGTCACTAGAATATGTATAGGAGTATATATTTTAATTCAACAAACCTCGCCAAATTCCCAGTAGTTGTTGCCGAGAAAAACCATTTCTCCATTCCGATGTATTTGGATAGGAGCCCCCGAGCAAAGCTTCCGCTTCGTGTGATCTTCACTGCTTACGCGCAGCAATTAGGTATTTTGATCTGGACATCACCTGTACCCGGATGCGCGGGCGCCGCTCGCATTTCAGCAGAGAACCATGGCACAATCGTCGAGGGCTTACCTGCAATGAAAGGAAAACACGAACAATCAGTTTACAGCGATACGTACGTGGCACTATAGCTGACAGATCATTGCAACACCTCCAGCAAGGCATAATCGGTTCTACGGAAATCAACAAAGTAAAAGAACTTTCATGAAATGAAAAAAAAAAAAATTGCCATCCATCTGTAGCTTCGTGCCACTACAAGGTGGATGACAATATTTCCCTTTCACTTTACGAAACCCTTTCAACATACACAAGAGCATGACGCTCGTGACTTGAAGGTAATATCAACCCTGCTGAGAAACAAACAAACAAAATCACCAGCCCTTCCCCTGTAGAGAAAATGTGTGTAAGCGAAGCTTGTCGCGTGTGTACCTGACCTTCGCGGTGACTTAAATTTCTTTCTTTCTCTTTCTTTCTCTCTTTATATCTTTCTTTCTCTCTTTTTTTCTCTTTCTCTCTTTCTTTCTCTCTTTCTTTTTTGTCCCTGGTAGGTGTCAATGAGCTTGGACCCTTTCTGCACCATCACCAGGATCGGCCCACTTTCCAGCGTGACACCACGACCACCACCGCCGACACTTGTGAGCCTATAAAGCTTCCCTTAAAAAGCACACAAAAAAGTGCGTGTATTGCACGCATAAATCTTGCTTTCTTGTTCCCACGTCCACGTTTCTAGTTTCGCCTTAGGCACGAAAAGGTGTTGACGTGATGTTCTGTGTCAGTAGTTTAATGCGTATGTAATTTTTTCGGAGCAAACTAGAAGGAAACTAACTACTTGAAGAACAATGCGTCAAAAGCGATAACGACAAGCTAACGCGGTCGTAAAGGCGACACATTTTGGTAGACTAGCCAACCGCTGTAGACATCTGCGCTTCAAGACAGAAAGGACATATGACCCTGTATTCAACAAAATGAAGTTTCAAGACCGGGGTATATTTTGTAAGCATTCTTTATTTCCGATTCCTCAATTTTCATGTCATCATTTTCAGAATATGCTGACGTGGGTGATAGCCGGGATGCGAAATCACGCATATCAATGACAGAGAGCAACAGGAACGGAGAATAAAAAAACATCGTTACAAAACACGGTCGCATGACACAATCTAAAACCAATTTAAAAGCATTTTAAAAGCAACAAGCTTCGTAAATTGAGAAGAGCAGTTACCGTTGCGACAACTATAGTAACTGAGCCAACTAAACTTTTTCATGATTTGCGTAATCCGCCAAACTTGTCACACCAATGTATAGCTCGTTAACCATTTTGCCATTAGAAACTCTCGAGCTCAAAATTGGCTAACTTCGGCGACTTCCGAAGTGCTACTATAGACTTAAGGTGCAGCCCCCCTGCCCTCCCCAAAGCAATGAGACTCACTTTTACCAATTCAACTAGGAAAGGCAGCCAGCTTTCTTAATTATGGGTACCTTGGGCTGCAACTGCTTCGGCGCTCCCCGATACCGTTCCTCTCGTCAAGTCCTTGCTACGCTTTACTTTACTCGTTCGATTGTGTGCATGAGACGCAAAGTCACTCCCCGCGAACGGGCAGTTTCTTCAGTAGACACGGGCAGAGCTGGCAGTTTCTTAAGCTCAGTTTCTTCAGCAGACATGTCACTGTGCTCCAGCATCTGTCGAATATCGAAGCCTTCAGTAGAAGCGGCGGTACAATGACCACGACAGAAATGACCGCGTCTCTGGCAGCCGCCTTAAATCGAAGACACATCGCCCGCGCTCAAATTGAGAGGCACTATAGCGTGCACAGATTTCAGCGCAGGCTATACGCGCTACCGTAGCCGCCGCCACCACCACCACCGTAATGGCCTGTCCGGCGCAGCTCCTGCAACGAGCACGCCGGGAGGATTGAGACACGTCCTATAAAGACCGGACACGACTGGACAAACACACTGGACGCCTAGCCGGAGCCCCGCCGGGCATGGCAGTGCAGAATCCAAGCCACCGGCTCTCGCAGAAAGACCGCGGGGAGGAAGCAGAGCAAACTCGGAAGGGGGCCGTTCCTTTCTCGCGGATTTTCATTTCCGAGCGCTTCCTTCTTTTAAAGAAAGCGAGCGGCCATCGAAACTGACTGCGGGGCGGAATGGCCGGCCGCCTCCTCCCCCGAGGACCGACACACATATTAAAGCTACGAGAGTCGCCAAGTCCAAAACGGGGCACAGAGGGGACGACGAACAGCAGCCAGTCAGAACCAGCGGGGCCACGACCGAGAACAGCGGATGCGACGAAGACGACGCTGCCGGCAAGATAAACACGGCCGCGCCACTATCGCGTATTTCGCGTATACCATAGACGTCCATGGCTTCGACAAAAGTCAACAGGGCGCGCTGCCGCTCGCCGGCGTCCGCGTCTCGCGGAAAATGAAAAAGACGCGCGTTTCATATAGCTAGGTTATGGCTATTTGAAAGAAAGGAAAGCCGGCCAGCTGCCCGACCCTCACTTCGGATCTAGATCTTTGCAGACCTTACTCAGTCACGGACTACACGTGTTGACCTTTCGAGAGAATGTCAGCAGAGTAATTTTGACTGCGACAGCGGTTTAAAGCTCGAAACTGTGTCTGCTGTGTCCATCCGTCAGTTGCCTACAAATGAAATATGCTCAAATGAACTGCGGAGAATTCAGAGAAATGAGAGATCCTTAGGACTTTGCAGCATCTAAGGTATGCCCCCTTCAGGTAATGAATTCGGGAGCACAAAATATCAAATACACATACATCTCCTCCCCAACTTCTTGTTTCTTCCCAGCGACGTATTCAACTTGCTCGAGGCAGAAACTGCCTTCTTCACCTATTGTCACCAGTGTTGAGACGCCATAGATGCTTTACATTTATAAAATAACGGAGTATTTACAAGCAGTTATGTATACAGGTAAGCACCAGATCTGACGTATGGAAATCGGCAGAACTGATTACGCAGAGTACCGGTCTTACGTGCCGAGCCAATGTTCACCTGTGCATAACCGCTCGCAAAAACTCTACATAAGAAGTCTCGCCAGTTCTTCAAGTGTAGGGCGGCTGTGGCGTCCCATTCCTGATGGCAAGAAATAACGCAAGCAGCCGTATACCTGAAGAAGATAGTTTCTCCCCCGTTAAAGCCGACTACGTCAATGTGAAGAAGCAAGAAGTTAGGGAGGAGAAATATTAGTGGCGTAGTCGAGAGAAATGCTGTAGAGTTGTTTTTAAGGCTTCAGAAGACCTCACAAGACATATCACCCCTCACTAAGAAATATTAGTAATACAAGATTCCATCGGTTCCTTTAAAATTTAATGTGAACTAGGCACCACTTTTATGTGCGCTGCCGCTTCGAAGAACAGATTGCTTAAATAGAATCACCATAATTCCTCTTATGCTAGTTAACGAAATCTGCAAGACAAATTCCTTTCACTACACTCACCTTATAACGCTGAGGCCTTTTGCGAGATTCACACTGAGACGGCAAACTTCAGGCAGAGAGCAGTAGGCATTCGAACACGCTAACTGCGCGTTCAGTGGGCACGCGCGGCGGCCAAATCAAGATGCGCATATGATAACGAAGAACCAACGAGGTACACCCCTTTCATGACTGTTTAATAAATACGAACGAGAGCGGAGTCGAAGTATGCAGAAAGGAGGGACAGCAGGTGGCGAGGGCGCCCGACACGTTTCAGACGCCACCACCGACAAAGAGGAGCGTGGAAGTTCACCAAAAAAAGACCCTCCTCCTCTTCGCCCATCACTCTTTCCACCGCTTCGGGTTTTCTTTACTCATTTCATTATTCATAAGCGCTATTGCACATCATCGTGGCTGAACTCAAAAGCGCCGCCCCAGCGACTCCGCTATTGGCTCGCGCCGTCCAGACGCCCGCTCAACCGTGCGAAGCCCTATAGGGTGACATCACGTACGCCTTCGCGCGGTGCTTCATAACGCGGCGGCGAAAGGCGGCCTGTCAAAAGTTGACCGTCAACTCTCTGACAGCGCTCAGGCGAGACACGCGCGCGGGGACGCACGCCGAGCACATCTCTTCGGCGAGGCGCCTATTCAAGCAGCTCCGATGCGCGTGCGCGCGGCCGCAGCCCAGCGAGACGCGGAGAAGAAACGGTTGAGTTGTCAAGCGAAAATGAAACGGCTGCACACAGACACACACACGCAGCCGAGACGTGACGTTCGGCCGCCGTTCCATTGTTATACGGCGGTTCGTTCGGGCGCGCGATTTTCTCTCTTCGACGATCGACCCAATTATTGCCGCGCGGGCGAAAGCCGAACCAGGGGAAGGAAGGTGTATACGGTCGGCGCTGTAACGATCGACGCGTCGCGCGCGCATGTGTCACGTGACGAAAGCGAGACGCGCGTCTGCGGCCTAAAGCGAGAACAGACGGGGCACGCCTGTGTGTTCAAGAGGGCGGCGTGCAGTCGGTGGCGCGCTAAGGGTTTCCGGCCAATGGCGGTGGGCGAGCCATAGGCGGGCGTCGTCGACGCATATGCGAAGACACCGCACGTGTATGCAATAACGAGACGGAAAGGACAGCGCGCGCGGCTCTGCGTGCGAAGGGGTGTCAAGTTACAGGACTACGTCTGTAAGCCGGTGACACTTCGGAGATCTGTCAGCGACGACACGAGGAAAGGAGTACACGATCACATGCACAAAGAGGGCATACGTCACTCGAAATCCACGAAAATAAACACTGCGCGGGACAGATGACAAGGCGAGGTCGCGAACGCATGGAAGACGAGTTGATTGCGCATGTAAAGATCGCCGGGTGACGAAATAAAAAGGCGTCTATAAAAAAAGAAAAAAAAAAGGAAGGAAAACGAACCGTCAACTGCTGGCCTCACTGAACACTTCGCACATATTAACAACAAAGTAGGCGTTTACCGCTAGCACGTCCACTGAGATGCGAAGTTGAGTCCTTTATCAACAGGCTGATTTGAAAGACCAGCGTTAGTCGACAAAAACTTGTTGCATAGGAGCCCGGGAGACGCTGCAGCGTCGACTGAAAATATTCAAGTATTCAAATATTCAAGTATAGACTGAAAATATTGAAGTATAGAACGTGCCCTGAGCAGGGCACGTTCTATAAGCTTTTAGACTGCAGCCACCAGAGCAGTACCATGTGCAATCGTTGATGAGACTGAAACGTTCGACACAACCGGGCCGTGAAACGTCGTGCAAGGGGAGGATTCCGATACGCAGCGGCTCTTTCGCCTGCGTCCACAGTGATGGATCTGTCCCTGTAGGCTTGTATAGGCGGTCATGGTGCACTGCTTCGAAGTACCGCAGGACCAAAGACTGGGGCTTTAAGCGACCTGCTTCAGGCCCGCCTGCGGAATACTGAGATGGCAAATTATTTTTTGCGACAAACCAGCGCGGATAAATTCGCTTAATGAATAGTTGAAAATGAGGGACAAAAAGAGAGTTTACAGTACGATACCTTCTACCATGAATATCGCTTGTAACATACGAAGGGAGACCCTCGCAAGCAAAAAAAAAATAGTCGCGGGCTCAAAAAATGAGCGCCCATATTCGCCAAGCAGTTCGTAAGTCTAAAACGGTTCGCAAGAACAAGTTTAAGGCGTTTAAGGCAATCGTCATATCGGACATATTGTTGACAAATATGTGTATGACTAATTAGGTAACTTTTGGTTCATAAGTATTCTTTGCCATTGGCCAGTCGCCTTCGCTGATAATACGTCCAGTCGAGGCTTAGCTATAGCATTTGTACTTACGAAAAACATTCTAGCGTAATGGATGTTTTGCGAATACGGGCCTATAGCAGAATTCCAAGAAGGGATTGCGCTCATGAAAAAACGATCCAGTGTTCAAAAGTAAGGTTCGAAGCCGGTTAACCGCACTTTATTCCAGTGCGAAATTTGCGAAACACGTCAGAGCACTCTTTCTACGTCGTTCTTGTCTGGTGCGTATACTTCGGTTTTCGAGTGATCTACCAGTAGTTTACTCTGCTCATTACAAGAAAAAGGGACGCCAACTAGCCCAGTTGGTAACTATACTTAAAGGAAGCAAGATTAGACGTATCGCTAGTCTTTGACGCGTGAAGCGAAGCACGCGCGAGAGAACTGTCCTTAAAGCACACAGCACGCTGCTCAAGCTTCGGCGAGCGAAAGCGATGCCGAGTAGCCACATAGTCATCGCCATCGCGAGCGATATAAAGAAACCGTAGATGCCGTTTCTGCCCAGTGGTCTTATTGGTGCAGACAGCCGAGAGATGGAAACAGGCAGAGAGGATGCAGGCGCGCAGGGGAAAAGAAGGGAAAAAGCACCGCAGGAAGGAGAATAGCAACAGCGCTCAAAGGAGACAGCCGAATGCCGCCGGCAGCCAGCAGCGGCCCGCCGCCTCCCACTTTTCGAATTTAGAGAAATCGAATCACGCGAACGGGGCTCGACGAAAAAAGCCGCGCCGCGAGGCGGCAGTGGCGGATGCCAGCAGCGACACACGCACGCACTAAAAAGAAGTGCACCGACTGGTGCCGCTCGCGAATCAAAGGAGAGAAGAAAGCCCAGTGCGCACGCGCGTCCTTTCGCAACACGGAAACCATTTTGCCGCCAGCGCTTGGCTTGGACCAAGCCGGGCAGGCTGAAGCGCGACTTTTTTATTTATTTCCCCTCCTCTTTAGGCGGACCCGTTTCTTGCGTTCTTTGAGCTGAATTCCCTTTGGCGAGCATGTTTCTTGTTGCCTTTCCTTCGCGAGCTCGGCTACCAGCAGAAGCGGCGGCGGAGACGCAGAAGCCGCCTTCATCGCGGATTCCAGCGGCAGGCCCCCGCCTCCGCGTCTTATTTGATTCAGAGAAAAGAAGGGGGGGTGTGGGAGGCCGTCCTCCGAGAGCGCAGCTCCTTTTTCCTTGTCGCCGTCGTCGTCTTCTTCGCGACTCAAGGAAATGAAGACGCTCGCGTCGCGCGCCCCCCCTCGCCCACGAGGCGGCGAGTTGCGCCACCGCGAGGAGAAGAAAAGAAACAAGTGCGAGAGATAAGAAGGAAAGAAAGAAAGAGCGAAGCCTGTGACAGGCATATTGACGACTTCACACGCGGCCCGGCTTCTCTTCCTCGCTCCTCGTCCTTCCACTCTGGGGTGAAAGCGTGGCAGCATGCTCCTTTATATTCGCATCCCCTCGCAGTCACTCTCTTCTGGCCGGGCCGCTTCGCAGCATCTTCCTCTCATTGGCATTGCCGTTCTCCATCTTCCCGGGCAACAGGGGAAGCCAAGCGTCGAGACTGCGCGTTCTTGGAACGCACGAGCGGTGCTCCGGGCGTAGGCGTAACCTGGTCATGGCGGCCAGAGGCTCGGTGACAAGAATCACTCTATGAAGGCGAACTTCGACAACGGGACCAGGAACGCTGCAAGCATTTAATGTAGAACGTAGCTAGTGCGCAAAGAGGTTCAACACAGCGGTGGACAAAGAGAAGCAGTTCCCGAGATTTCTACACGGGTAATAAAGATTACCGCTTAATGATCACCGCTGAGCCTCTTCAAGGCTACGTCAGCCTGTAGTTAATGCCACCCTGGTCGTACGCCTCACGGCAAGATTTGTGACCAAATATTTGCATCGCTCTCACGCAAATGCGAAAGTGCGTTAATAAATACGTAAGAAATCGATAAGAAGAGGGGGAAAAAAGAGAGAGAAAGTGAGGAGTGTAACAAGAAGAGCATCTGCTTTATTAAACAAAGCAATAGATAACGAAGGAGAGCAGAAAGATGAGAAAGAGGAACACCAATCAATAAGACACTATACTGTTTGTTGGACGCAACGAAGAGAACAATTATTTCGCGTCGCCAAAAAAATAAAAATAAAAAAAGACCTGAAAAAGACAAGAAGAAGAAGAGTCGTGGAATTGTGCCTAATTTAGGAATCGAAGCAACGTCTTTGACACGCTCTTCGTAAAAGAAGTGTGTAGCACTAGAAATGCGTTACAAAAGAGACGGAAAACATCTGTCGCGCTCCACGCGTGATGTTGACAATTCCCTAAACATGTTCCCTACCACCTCGGAAAACTTGATGGCTGCCCAGAACCAGTAGCACACGTGAAAATATAGCCCCAGCCTGTTGCATGCGCAAGTGCATCCGCCAATAAACAGGACGAGAAGAAGCGTATATCCTGGATCGGGATAACAAAACAAGTCTATTCCAATTAATTGCCTTCTAGCGCTTTGCCGGAGGTCCGAACAGAGCTTCGCCTACGTAATCGCCGCGATCCATCGGCCGTTTGTGAGCTGTAGATGATAAGAACGCAATAAAATGAAGCGAAATGAATCCTCACTGGGCCTTGTCGATCATTACTGTAATATATTGGGAGCATTTTTTAGCCTCCTACATCACAAAGCAGAATGCAGCCTGTCGCTGTCTGTTTCCAATGCTCCCCATTTACAACGTCCGTCAGTCAAGCAGGCGCTCGCTTTTACGCGCACTATATACGTTCCGGCCCCGCGATTCTCACCTTTCTGTCGTTGCAGCATTATCTCCCATCCCAAACCTGACATCAGTTCCGAGAGCCTCAGCGCAAACACACACACACGCCACGCGAACGCTAGCGGACGTATGGCGGCCGGCTTCCCAGCCTTCTCGTTTCTCCTTCACCCTCCGCAAGGCACCCGTGCACAAAAACTACTCCGGCGTGGAAAATGCTGTCGGCCTAAATGAGCCGCGACTCCGGCTGCGGTGGTAATGAAAAAGAAACGGCCAGCCTGATGTCCTTTAGCACGACAACGGCAGTGGTAACAACGGCCACGGAGAAGGCAGCGGCCGAGCCAGATCGCAAAAGTCCGAGCGGGCACAAGACCAGAAATAAAGGAATGCATGCGGAAGGGCAGAAGCAGGATACGAAAAAGAAATTGTAAAGAAATGAAAAATAAAAGAAGCAGCAGCACGGCGAAACAAAGAAACACAAGCACAAAACAAAACAACAATAAAGTGAGAAACAGAAGGCGATGCGGAGGAGGAAGCGTGTTTCAGCAGCACCAGACGTATACACTGCAAAGGCGGCAGCGCTAAGAGTGAATAGACGCGGCGCACAACGCAGCAGGCAGGAGCCGAGCGAAGCGAGGGCACCCACACCACGAACGAACGCCGCGACCCGAAATGCAGTAATAACAGTAATACGGGCTGGCGGCCAAGAGCGCGAGTGCTGCCGCTGAAGATGACGACGACGCCGTCGCATTGAGAGAGGAGGAGGAGGAGGAGGATAGACGCGCTCCCCGCGAACGTGCCTTTTCTCCCTGTCCCATTCCCTTCCTTCCCCTTTTTTTTTTTCTTCTCCCCGCTATCCCGGTGTCGACGGCAATGATGATGGCCTCGCGCGCGCGAGCGCGCTCTCCGCGCGATATAGTCCTGATTGTGGGCCACCATCCTTCTTCAGCCGCGCCGAAGAAAAGTTTAACGGCTCCCCCATCCACTGTCCACGCTTACGTGTTCCCCATCGTTCCTCCGCCTCCTCGCAGCGAAGGTCCGCTTCAGATCCAGCGGTCAGATCAAAGGAGCACGAAGCGAAAATGAGTGCTCGGACGCGAAAGTTGGTCTGGCTGTTTTGAGTAGAAAACGCCAGCTAACCAAGGAAGGGAAATGCCACCGGCTCGGCGGCCCAAAGTACCAATATTTGGGAACACGCCAAGTAAATCATTTCACGGCACATTCGGCCAGGCAAGCGCCGAGGCCGTTTCGCAATCCCCCACAACAGAGGCGGCAGGGTGGCGCGCCATGAACTTTGACGGAGAAGGAACTGTACAGGCGGCTCCTCAGCGTTCGCAATAAATAATTAAGATTTGCACCTGTTATTTCGATCAGTGCGGTAGGACTGCTAAAAAGCGGGATTCTCAAAAGTCATGGAAGACGTCTCATAGTTGGCGAGCTTCATTCAATATTGTCGCATCAGTAAATCCGAGGTACACGCAAATGAAAACCGCCGTTGTCGCTTGGTCGGAGCGGCGCTTACCTTTACGATCAGCGCATCATATAAGGAAAATGTTTAGACGTACAAAAATTAACAGCAGTGAGAAGAAAGAAACCACTGACAAGTGTTTGTAAAGGCCGGGCAAAGCAGCAAGCTGAAAGTAGATCAAATACATTAAATGTTTTAGTAGTACAATATACATACAAACCTCACGGAAGCGGGAGAGATCAATGATCCATATAGCGATTGTAAATAAAAGTAACACATTCAACGTGTGATCTGTTGCCGTGTGCAACGCCCATAATGAGGTGTTATTGCTATGATGTACCCAGTCTTCAGTGATATTAACAATCCTAGCGGTTTTCCTGGCTATAGGCATACAGAATTCTAGACAACTGGTCCGACAGATACAATAAATAACGTTATATATATGTTGTAAATAATTTTGTATTCCTTATTCCAACCAGTCACCTCGAGATGACGGCTGTGAAACGGAATACGCGATACCGGCACCATTGCGCGGTACTGACGCCTTATGCTGGTTGCTAGTGTAATCGCGCAGTATGACGTATTCCGATGACGCACGTCATGTAATGAAGCGCGATTCGGAAATCATGCCACGAAAAACTGCGTAATGTAGAAGCACTTAGTGCATGTTACGAGGTTTAGCAAGGTTGATATTACTTATTAGAACCGAGTTGGCCAAGCTAATTGTTTTAACGAACGTTTGCAACTAGAACCTACCGTTACTAACAAGCTAACAACGTTTGTGAAAACGAGTTACTTTACGATAGTAGCTGTCGCGGGGCTATTTATTTGTTATTGTTCTTTTTTTAGAGTGGAGCGTATCCGAAACTTCTCAAGGTGTTGTGCCCCAAAGCGTTAGCTGACCAAAGAGAGAAAAGGCAAGGACAGGAATGGCAGGGAGGTCAGGCAGACGACCGTCCGGTTTGCTACCCTGCCTTGGAAGAGAAAGGGGGAATAGAAAGAAGGCAGAAGCGAAAAGAGTGAACACTAATGGCAAGAGTGAGAATGCACAAGAGTTCTAGAAACAGTCAATCGCGTCGGTTCTCACTATAGTATCTCTGCACGATACTATAGCAACGCTTGACCATGCACGGTTAGTAGCGGTCTGCGATTATTTCGTCACGAAGTTGGCCGCTGACGCAGCAGCTCCATTGGTCTATCATTCCTGTTGAAGGAAGTGTGCAGCTAAGATCACATGAATCGAACAACGCGAAGCCACTCATATGCCGGGGTTAACACCTCCTCCTGTAAACTGCACGGTCGGCGCGCTGCAGGCACAGCTGCCATGGCAACGTAGAGTGTTGTATACGTCACTCACAAATGACGCGCCGCTATGCTAAAATGCGGTGAGGCATGGCGAAGATGTACGTGGGAAGCACTCAAACGAGAACCAAGTCGAACTTCACGACAAAAGTGAACCAATCAGAACGAAGCTAGTAGTAAAGAGATAAATAAGCGCAACCCCGCTATACAGTAATAGTGCATTACCTGACTCCAGGTGGCAGCACTGTAGAACATGGCTGACAGATAATGAGACACCAAAATCAAAGATGTTTCTCGAACTACAGTAAACACAGCTGACACCTGCATTATCGGAGTGATATGGACAAAACGCATGGTACTACGGCACAGTAAACTGGATGTGTGCGGCACATGGCAACCGTGGACGTGTACTGCCATCGCTTTTCTGCAATTCACCACTATTTCAGCCTTTGTTTCAACGCATTATCGCCCCATTTCAACAATTTTGGCGGCGCTCTCGGACATACCCGTTCAACTTCCAAGGCACGAGGCCAGCTCGCCAGTTTCTAAATTGTTTGAAACATCAGCGTGCGTACCTGCACTCGTCGAAAAAAGAATGGAGCTCGGCGACATATGTTCACCTCTTTCAAGGATTGAAAAGGCCCTCCCCAAAAGAAGGGGCGTAGCGGTTCACGTCAGAAACAGACGACCGCTAGAGGAATGTATACCCTGAAGGGCGGGCCCGCGTCCAGCCGCGGCGAAGCACGTCCACAGTTCGGACGGAACAAAGGCATCGCCGCACGACGGGCGACCGATGAGCGGCGAAACAGGCGCGGCACGCACCGAATGGGTTCCGCCAAGAAAACAACGCTGCCATCAACAAACGGCGCGCGCGGGTTGGGGCGCTGAGTCCGCGGCCAAAGGTATAACGGGGCAAAAAGGGGATGCGTGGGGGGAAAAGCACGAGGACCCAGAGGAAAAGGGAAGCAGTGCAGCGCCGTTGCCCACGGCGGGCCTTCCTCGAATTTATGACGCTAATGGGGCGACCTCGCTGGCGCTGACACTGCGGAATCGATGCGGGTGCGTGATTAATGCGAAAGGTGGCTCCTCTAATCCGCTCCTTCCCTCGGACCTCCGAGGCGCTGCTGCTGGTGATGCTGGTGCTTGCCTGCGCCGGTGCTAGGGCTGCTGCTGCTGCTGCATTTCCCAGTCCCGTATATATCTTTCGCTCCAGAGAATATGACCATTCGCGTAATGAGAACGTTCCGCCTGGGCGTCCAGGACCCTCGCTCGCTCGCACGCGCGCGCGCACGCCTTCCACGCGTCTGTATACTACGGCCAACGGCCCGGGCCGGCGGTGCAGGGGGGAGGGGTGGGGGGAGGCCCGGGAAAGCGGCGCGTTGTTTCCAAGGGAACAGATGAATCCGGCCCAGTGGGTCCGCAGCAAGGACCGCGTCTCCGCGAGCGCGTTTCGGGAAGGGGGGGGGGGGGGGGGGGGGAGAGCCCGGCTCCTTATACTTGGGTCCTTCTTCCCGAAGTCCCGCTCTCGCGGCGAATGCGTTCGCATGAATGAGCGGCCGCCGTCTCATTACCGCGCCGCCCAAACTCGGTTTTGTGCGCCCTGGCCCTTTCCCCCTCGCAGACGCTGTGGCGTTCGCGTGGACATCGTCCGAGGGCCAGATTAGGCGTTCGCGTTTCCCCCCTTTGTGTTTCCTCTGCTACAGACTAGGTTAATAGTGAACCAACGGCTGAAACATGGTACCAGGCTTCCTGCGCGAATACAAAAGCCCTGCAGTGTAACGAATGGCAGAGTCGGGAGCCGCGCCTCAAGCAAGGTGGTAGCTCAAAAGAGTGCCTAGTTGACGACGCGTACGATGAGAAGTAAAATGAAGTCGCATGCAAGAATTATCGACCCGTTTTAATTATGCACCAGTTTGCGCTATCTCGTTCATCACAGACAACATTTAGCTTCCCCGGCGGACTCGTGCGTCTTTCTTTCATTGAAATGCTTTGCTTTCCGTCTCGACTAATAAAGATCTGCCACATTGCGGGATTCTTCAGAGCTCTTGCCCCCCTACCCTCCCACCGTATTCTTTTTTTTTTTTACTTGTTTCCATGATTACTTGATCGAATTTTTAAATATATTTACAGTGCAATGTATTGGATAGAAGACGCACTAGATAATGGGCGAAGAACGAAATTCAAGCATAAATTATTTCGGTCGTTACAGCGTCAATTGGGTTCTAACGCGCCTGAAGTTCCACTTGCGACCAGTAAGGGGTAACCAAGAGCATTACACATTGCAGGGTACGCAGCGAAACGTCTTGGGAAATATGCTTTTCTGTTGTCGCTATTCGTGCGCGAAGCATCGCTTGGGCGATATATAAACAGAGAATAATAACGCTTCATTAATACAGATAGAAACTCTAGCCTTTGACTAACTACGACTTACTAATGTTATGTCTAACTTGAGTGTGCTCTCGGTGTCATAGGAAAAGATGTCCACAAGCATGCGTTCGGTCACCGCTCAGTGCAGTGCGAGGTGCCATGGGGATGCATCGGAGCAATGGGGGACGAGAGGGACAAGAGAGGGTGAGACAGGGAGGTTAGCCGGTGTATAGACCGGCTGGCTACCCTGAGCTAAGGTAAAAGGGTAGAGAGAATTGAAGGTGATAAAAGGAGAGACGAGCTAAAATAAAACAAAAAAGACAGAAAAAAGGCTTGCACATAAGCTGAATGTAGCCCACGACAACTCTCGAAGTCGGTCACTCAGTTCGTATGTCTTTAGGAAGCGCAACGACGCATTCAGCGCCTTCTGTGCTGAGGACGGTCTGCAGGAACAGCTTCCGAGGATTCTCTCTTCTGACATGGGGGCGATTGTTCGGTCGGTCTACTTGAGAGTTACTTTTTAGGCAGGCTGTAGCAAAGGTGTCAAAAAGGAAACGCGTAATAATTTCCTCGCAGCCGCACGTGGGGGAACCGAGATTTAGCACACGGAGAGGATCTAAAGCATCCTCACGTGCGCTATGAGGGGAAAGCAAATCGCAAATCACAGATGAGAGATGATGCGATAACAGTTCACCAGAAGCAGTAGCATAACTGGCGACTCGGTGCTTGGTGTACTCTCTACAATCTTTGGCTGGTACAACGCAACGATTCCTTTAAATTTAATTCCCTCGCTTTCTTATAATACACCTCTCACGACTACCTGATTCTGTTGATAACGTGGGCTTTACGCCACTGTGGCTACTGGCGAATCACGAAAAGGAATGTAAATGGAATAGAGTCGATGCACGTCATCCCAGCTTTCAATTACACGCTAGCAGCGCTATCCCAGCTTTCAATTACACGCTAGCAGCGCTATTGCAGAACGTTCGGTATCCAGCTATATCGTCACGTAAAGTGAGTGCAGGCCTAATCGAGAATTTTGTTTTGAGAAGTTTAAAATTTGTAGAGTCGTCAACAAGTTACCAGCCCACGAGCACGTTCAAGAGTCGGCGCAACATAAGGTGCGCGGTGGAACTCTTCAGAAGTTAAGTTCTATACTTCGTTTAGCGATAGAGTCAAAGTATCCAGCATTATTTTCATGTATCGCCATGCCTTCAGAGGGCGCCCGGAACATGACCTACGCAGTATTACGCGTTCCGCACGCAAGTATAGCGTGTCCGCCAAACAGGAAGCCGAACGCGCAACATGCGCGAGGTGTCGGATTCCTTAATGCGGCCACATAAATAATCAGCAGGCACACGGGGCACATTCGTCGAGCCAGTAGCGAGACCATAATCCTCGGATCAACGAGCACGCGAAGGACGCGCCACCAGCCTGCGCGCCTGGATCGCATATACGCACATGCGCCTTGCGAGGTCAACACAAACGGCGAAATGGCACGTCGTATTAATTTTCCAAAGAGCTCACCAGGATGGCTTCGGCGCCGCGCAGGAATAAGCGCCACGCTATCCGAAGCGCAAATTAATTCCAACACCTCGTGGAACGGGTTCATTACTCGTGGCACCATCACGCCTGGCCATCAGGAAGCGGGCTTCTTTCGTGCCAACGGGCTCCTATCATGGCTCCTGATGCAGCTGCAGCCACCTGCATTATTCTCATATAGGCGTGCGTAAGCCGCGCCAATATAGAAGGCATCAACGGGTATCGGTGTGTCGTTCGCTCGTACGCGTGCGCGATCACAGTTCTTTCTCTCTTTTTTTTCATCTTCTTTTCTCTTTATCCCGCACCGGCGCCCAGTAGGGCCACCATAATGCCCTTCCGCCTTGCAGGTAATCCGCTATGTTAAAGCATCTGGGTATCAGTAAACCTGATTACAAGCTACGTTTAGCTCTCCAAACACCTTCACAAACGACATGCGACAGCAGTCGCGAAACCGCGAGTATTAGGGGCTGCAAATTGGCAGATGGCCTGGCAACGTGTACCGTAAGCGAGGAATGCCCGAGGGACAACGCAATGCAAGGGTAAAAACTGAGGAGGAAACTCTTTGAGCACTAGGTATGCGCCTCGCAACCGGTGTGCGTAAGACGCGAGCATGCTACAGGGACCTCGCGAGAAAACAAACAAGCCAGCACGAAACAAAAACAGGACAATGTCCATGTACAGGAGCTTCAAAGCCTCAGCCAACACAACAACAAGAGGGCAGAACAGACATGGAAAAAGAAAGCAGGGAAGCTACGAATATCGAGAAAAAAGTAAAAGAGGAGGAGGGCGGCAGTGAGGGTAGAGGTCGCAGGCACGCAGAGCCAAGCAAAGCGAGGCGAGGCACCTCTGCCCGGTGCACGGGCTCGCCACGGGGCCGTGGCGCGAACCCCCCGAGCGTAATCGCCGCACCACCGGCGACAGCAGCAGCACAAGCAGCAGCGACAACGCGGCCGGAGAAACAACCAGAAACGGTACACAGGCGGACAACGCAGCGGCACGCCGAATGGGGAAGAAGGCTGGGGGGGGGGGGGGGGGGGGGGGGTTACAAGCAGGGAAGGGCAGCGCGCGCAATGCGGCCGTCCGAGCGCGCCATAACACTCGGCTGGCCAGCGCCCCGAGATTACATTAACAACGCCCCGGGCTCTTTTTCTCTCTGTATCTCGCTGCGTGTAACAAGCGTCGTCCGAGGCCCCCGAAACACGCACGCAACGCGCGGCCGGCAATCGCTAAAGCGCGCCACCGCGGGTATGTACGTAATATGGAGACACGCCGTGGGCCTGGGCCCCGGGCCTGCATTCCCGGCCACGGTGCGCCGAGCACGGGACGCTGGAAATGCCACCCCCGCGCCACACGAGCTGGCTACATATACAAGGCGAAGCAATGTTTACAATCACTGAACACTAGTGGCACGCGATGCGCAATATATTATAGGCGGCATCTGCAATCAAAATATACAGAACGATATTAACCTTTATTCGAAAAAAAATCTTATTTGCGAACTGTTCGCAAGATCAAATACCAGCTTACTGTGATGTTGAATATCGCATTAGCGAAGGCGGCCGAATAATGGCAAGCAGAATTTAATTCGGCCCTATAGATAGTATAATATAGGACGCCAGATGAGTGAAGCGCTTCATAGATTTGAGGGGCCTTTTCTTTCTTTTTTTTTTCCTTTTTTTTTTCCTTTTCGGCTCCGCGGAAGAAATGCTTACAACTTATAGTTAGCGCGCAAGAAACAAAAGTGATGAAACTGGCTGTTTTTTGCGCTCACTATGCCAAGTATGCACCGACTAGGCCCTCAGCAAGTCCATTTATGAACCGATACAATGCCTTCTGCGAAGCAGCTCGCACCCTTCAGCGGTGTTCCAAATGCTCGTTCGAAGTTACATTACGCGAAAGACGTAGAAAAAATAATAAATAAACTAACACAAAATAAAGAATGAAATAAAATAAGTGCAAGATAACGCATGAAAAATGCGTAATCATAGGTTACACTAGCTGATACGGTCCCCTCTTATCCATAATGAGCCAACTGCTAAAGGGCATCAGCGCTGCAACTTATACCAGCAGCACTTACCTAGTTCGAGAAATGAGAGAGAGAGAGAGAGAGAGAGAGAGAGAGAGAGAAGCGCTGTGGGGATGAATTACCAGAGATGCGTTTTCCTCGCTCGGGCACGCTAAGGTATATCTTCCTCCTTTCCTTTATTACGTTTGTCATCCTGAGAGACGCAAAAGCTGGACGAACGCAAATGAAGCAGTATAAGTACAACGAATATTATATGAGGCCCATTGGGACCCCAGTAACGCGTAGGCTCTGCCTCGCACTGACCGGTCAGACGACCACGCTATCGAAGACCCCGCTCACAACCTTCGCTTCTTCAAGCACGAGCACCGTGGCAAAGCAACAAATGCAAACAAAAAGAGGCAAACGATCGCGCGCGCGCGCGCAGAAGCCTCCCAATCGCACTCCCTGCGCATTTTCAGCCTGCTATAGATAAGCCAGGCTCGACGGGAGGAAATAAGGCAAAAAGGCGAATGCCCGCGATATATCCCCGGAGCGCAATGCGGATCAGCCGGACACAACGGCCTGCGAACGACGAGCGGGGCTCCAGCAGCGCGAGAAAGGTCTCAGCTGCGGAGGCGTCGGTCCGAGCCGTCGCTTCGCGCCGCGCGTTGGACCTGGACAGCGGCGCAACGATGAGGAGAGGAGAAAGAAATCATAACAAAAGCGACGCCTGGAAGCGGGAGTGGCGCGATTACCAAAAAAAAAAACGGTAGGAAACCATCAACGGTCACCGTACGTACTGCACAAAGAATATAAGCGCGTCGGACGTACGCACGCGTGGTGCAGGAGCTATACACCGCGAGCAAGGAACAAAAAAGAACGAGAGAGGGAGAGAAAATAGTTACAGAAGCACGGGATGGACTTCAGATATCGTTCGACCGATGCTCGACCCCTCTCCATAAATTCGTTAAAGAAAGAAAAAACAACAAGAACGTAAGCAAAAAAAAAAAAAAAGAGGGAGCCCCGATATCAGCCAGTCAGTATAGAGGCCAGCGCGCGCGAGCGAGCGGCCGGCTAAGGCCAGTCGGTGAACAGTGAAGCGAGGGATGGAACAAGGGGACAAGGGGGGGAAGAGAAGGGGAGGGGGGGGGGGGGGACTGCAGGCGTAGGGTGGGATACGAGGAAACACAAAACGACAGTTCGATTTATATTACGTCCCATGGTAACCTCTCTTCAACGTTCGGCTCCTCTTGTTTTGCCTCTCTCTCTATTGCGACATTTTCTTTCTTTCTTTCTTTTCTCTTGCCTACCGTTTCTCACACTCGCCCGCTGCACATTTTGTGCTGCATTACTTGGCGGCGCAGACGTCTATCGCCATGGACGGTGTCCATTTCCAATTCGAATTTCTGCTGGACGTCCTCCGTTTTCTTTTTCTTTTTTTTTCTTAGCATTGCTTCTATAGTAGCAGCGGTATTCGCTGCCGCGAGCGAACGCAGCAGCGGCATGGAACGCCGCGCTGGGACGTTGGGGATTCAGCGGGGGCCCTGGGATGACGATGGAGGAGGAGAAGGAGGGGGGAGCGTCAGTTGGCTGCATGAAAGCACGCCGCTGCTTCGCCCGCAGGGATGGAATGATAGACAGACCAACAGCGCCTTCGGAGAGAACAGAAAACGCTGCGGCACGGCTGGTCCAGGCAAAGGCAATGGAAAGAAAGAGGAGGGAGGAAGGAGGGGGGAGGACTGTTGTGCAACTACACCAAGAGGGGGTGGAGGGTGCTATGATGGCCATCTGCCGGACAGCAATGGCTACTTCCCGTGCCAAACCGGGACTGAATGCGCGCGCGAGCGCGCGCCTCTACGCTCTCTCGAGTCCGCGGGCTGAACTCCGAGAGAGACACACTCGAATTCCAATTGGGACACCGACAACGCTGTGACGCGCGAGGCATACGCTGATGCCACTCGCGAATACCGCCCTTCGAGAGTATAGTATAGAAAACAAGAAGACCATCGCCATGGGGACAGTGCCCGAAGCGGAATAATATGAGCCAAGTTCGAACAAAGGTCCTCATGCGGAGCGCAAAAAAACGTAGAAAAAATGAGGAAAAAGCCGGACAATGACGCGCGCCATTACATAGCGGCACGTCCAAACCACGTAGAATGTAAGGGCTGCTGTGCCGATGGTGGACGTGCGGTCGAAGCCGCGCCTTGACTCTGTGTTTTGATCGGCAGCCCCAAGTCTTCCATGGCATTCGATTGGCAGTCGGGAGTGGGACGGGGCAACTGACAGGAATACATGCCGCGCATTAGGCTCGGGTCCTGGCCCTGTCACAATCTTGTCTTTCCTATACCCATCGACCCTCCACGTCTACTTCCATGTCCTACGTCGCCCTTCTGGAGTTCGTATATATACGTATACACGCTCGACGTTTCTTCCTGTTGGCATCACTTTCGTGCATCACTCGAGTCCCGCTACATCGACGAAACATGGGCGCCAATCGAGGTACCTTCTTTGACCGTCTAGGCGTTAGCTACTTCATTCGCTTATAGACGACTTCCCCTGGTGTCCGTAATTAACGGAAGCGTGCAGACAAAAAAAAAAAAAAAAAAAAACAACGAAAACAACAATAACAACAAAAACAAAATGATCGCAGATATTCCAGACTATCAATCAAGCAACGAAAAGATCGGCCGGCGACATTTGAATCAATGATGCGCGCCAACTAATAAGCCTTGTATTAATTATTTTTCTGTCTGATCCTACCTCTCTTGAAAGAACTTCTCCACAAGTTACTCAGTCTAAACTTTTGACCACGGGTTATAAACTTCTCTATACAGACTGAAGGAGGCGTATACTAAGAAATTGCAATGATTGTCATCGTTGAGTTAGGTGAACAAATTCAAAAGTGCCGCTAGCTAAACTGAGCCTTTCTGAGACAGTTCGAGTGCGTTCGAAAGGATGCCTGCTTAAGCGACGACAACGATACAAAATATTCGCCAGCGTTGCGGCAGCGACAGTTGCTTGTTAGGAATGCACCTGTGACAGGCGTTAAGCGGTGCTGCATAAAAAGAAATACCATGAGCGAGACGGTAAGCATAAAAGCAGCTCCAAGAACGAGAAAGTCAACAGGTGTACAAGAAGACCACGGCAATTAAAGTCAAAAGGACAAGAACAAGCGTTGAAGGGCGACAAAACGGTGAATGCTAAAATCTCGAAAGTCTTTGTATTTTGTTTATCTACAACGGTGCATATACTTAGTTTGTTTTCAGTTCAAGGACGCATCTATAGACTAAAGCAAAAGTTTGGAAACAGTTTACGCCCAGTCAAGGGGGCGCGGCTGCGACACATTACCCAGTGTCAAGACGTCAACACGCACGCCGTAAAGTCGCATGCTGTGGTCACAAGTTGCAACAAAAGGTGAACCACGATCGACTATCGTATGCGGCTGGCCACCGGGGCTTTTAACTTCTTCACAAGAGAGACGCAAACGTACACATGCAAGGTCACCTAAACAAGGACACCAAGACTCCTTGTAAAGAGCTTGCTTACCTGTATGGCATTTCAGCGGCCAAAAGAAGGCGTATTGTAAGAAGTCACTCAAGGAAGAACTCTAAAGATCACAGACACCACAGCAGTATACGCTTTAATATGACCGGAATATCGATAATGCTCGATACCACACCCGAGCAGCCAAGCATAACGAAGCAAAAACTGGTCGGCCAACTAGTTGCGCAAGCTTCAATACAGAGTTCACCTGTTGCGAAATAAGGCAATAATTTTCGCAGTATAGGACGGTAATATAACAAGATAATGAGAATACTGGCTGCTCTGAAACCAGCAATGCTTCAGGCAGAGGCCACGCAACTCCTCGTTTCTGTCGGGATTAAGGTCGGACCATTCAGATCAATTTCCGATTTCACGCTCAGAATAATCAGCGTGCATGTGATTTATCTAGCAACACGTACAATAAACTGTCGGGACTGCCCAGATATCTCACCGAGCACTTCATTACTGCCAACAGGCAAGCGATGCAAGGAAAGGAAGTCTATATCCAATACGATGGCCCTCTTCCCCCAACAGCAACGTGCCCACAGAGCCTCCACTGCCTCCATATGGGCATGATAATTTGCATCGAGTACCACGGCACCGGCAAACTCGGAATCATAAATCAATTCACCATACAATCTCGAGCAGCATAGATTAGGGCGATCGACAAATTCCAACGCGCAGGTTAGCTGAGGAACGTACAGGCTTTTTTACCGAAGCACATTTGCAGCTCGCCGGCGTATACGGCACTTTGCCACGCCGATATCGCAGCGAGACCGGTTAGGGGCCATAATCAAATACCCAGCGTTGAGAATAAGTAGCGCCGGCCGCTCCTGCGCCACCTCAAATCGCACCGAGGGACGCATTAGCAACCGCCTTCCACGACCGCCGGCGCCTTGGCGGCGGCACAGGCGTTAATCCCAAGCCGTTCAAAGCGTGTAACCTTCGCAAGGGGTGCGACCTTCGGGTCCGGTAGCGGTCGGCAGTGACCGCGAGAGCCGCCCCGCTTTACCCAACGGTGAACGGGCGCAAGACCGAGGGGTACAGGACTGCAGGACCGGCCCTTGAGTGTGGCGGCTGCCCCACCCCTTGCGCAACGCTCACAAAGGCTAATCAGGGACCGATGACCAATGAGAGCCACTTTCGGGCCGGCCGACGACGATACCACTGCCCTGCGGGAAACGCAGAAGCCGCATAGAAACGACAGCGCGCACGCAAGGACAGCCGCGTAGACATAAATACCAGGACGGCGCCGTCCGTCTCACAGGCCACCACTCTTTCCACGCCATCTCATATGCACCACCACCACCAGTCACCATCACCGTAGAAGTACGGCTTCGACAGTGGCCGAGAAACTGAGCCACATGTAGCTTCCACCAACGGAGGAATTCACGGGCATGGGAAGACGTGACAAATGAACTACACGTGCAAGAATTCTTCCTCAGCTGTTTTCCCTTATTTTCATACTGGGAATTCGCGTGCTTGATATAATGCTTGTTTCAATTTCTTTATTTAATTCTTTTTCTCGTTTTCGATCTTTGCCAGTCATTTACTGGCATTTTCTTTACGTAATACTGCGACTGTTGCGATTGCAGTATGACGATAATCGCCGATTCATCCGCGGAATTACTCCGATCCCCAGCGGTGCCAACGCCGCGGTTGCAGCTGGATGCGCCTATACAACGGCCACTTATGTAAAAAAGCAGGAAAACAACGCATGGTCAACACTTCCCGGTGTGTGCCGAACAAGCAGTTGTGGTTCCCGACTTCCTGCACATACAAGGTGACAGTGGCCAACGCTTATTTTGGAATTCAAACGTATCTATGCGTCCTTGGGCTGTTTGATCTGAGTTACGGTCACATGCTGCGCACTAACAAGGGGTGTTTCAGGCGGTTAAATAACAGGAAGGTTTTATGCATGCCTGCGGACAACAACTTTGCTGTAACGCCAAGTCCTTCCGTGTGCCTCCTCCCTTCCTAGTAATCTTACCCAGCTCAGGAAGTACCTTTTCGGCGGCTCTTACACCTTGCGTCAACCTGGGCCTCGGGTCCTATAATACCTGAACACTCAATGAGCAGTCCAACGTGTACAGCATTCCTACAGCGGACGTTCAGAACCTGCGGTGTTACTAGCCAAGAACGAGGTCTACATGGGGGAAAATTCCGAGAGTTGCACCCCTGCGGAGTGATCAATGTGACAGTCACACACGTTGGCTTAAAAAAGAAGGTTTGCGTGTTATCATTTATAAATCCATGTACGTGCTCTAAAACCTAATAATAGCCCAACAAACTGTACAACGAACTTTTACGTCACTACAGAACAGACAACCGCTGATAATGAAAAAATACGAACACTGCGCCAATCTAAAAGTTAAGTATAAATGAATCTAGATTGGACAAGCTAACAAGAATATTTATTGCAGCCACTCGCTAATAAAAAAAAAAAACAATATGTATGATGTCATATATTTTGTTTTTATCAGTATTAGTAATATATTATTATTAATTTTTCAAAATTACGCTATTTTCTTCATGATGGGAAGCTGCAACTTCTTATGTGTTATCGCTATCATTATTGATCATCTGTAGACGGGGAGGAGGAATAAACTTTATTTGTTGAAATGAGGTGACGGTGGAATAGTCCGAGGTGGGCGGCGTCCCTAATCCAGAATACCGTGGGCCTCAGCCTGATCATCTGTAGAAGTATATTTTTTAAGCGAAGCATTCCCTGCGGCGAGGTGCTCTGCACGTAACATAATGCTTTTCACTCGACTCTCGTAAGATATGCCTATTCCCACCACACGTCACCATCAGAAGTCGCCGTCAGACGTCACCATGTCTATTTTCTCATGTTACAAACACATATACGCATTCACACCGACAGTCAAGAGGCTTTCCTGGAGCGCCGATATCCCCAATCACACCGCTAGAGGATCCAGAAAATTCAACAACTCAAAAGGCCACTCTGCTTCGCTACCACAACGTCAATGTCACCATCTCACGAGTACCCGGCCCTGCTGTAATCCCAGGAAATTAAAAGGCCCACCTGGCGGCACGTGATCAAACTTGCTACCATGCTTCAAACCAACTGGACCAGTTCAGACTCCGAATACGACCCAGATGAGCACCGGACAGCTATTAAGAGCCAACGCAAAGAGCGTTTAGTTTGTCTAGTTAATCATACTCTACTTCCCAAATATATTCACGCACCCAGAAAGTCCGCCTGAGTCAACTCATGATTCTTGCTAACCTTTCCCCTGCCAGACGGCCGTTTGACAGTCGTTTAAGGACCTCCTAATTCCGCCAAATCCACTTCAACTAGTAAAATCAGTATGGGACGCTCTTTCACGTTTTATCTCTCACCCTATTATTTTCTTGCCTGTCATTCCCGTCCCATAAACCACCATAACCCTTCTCCCTTCGCTCTTACCAAGAGGCCTGATACATTGGCAAGAAGCCTCTGGTTTCTTTTTTTGCTTAATAAACGTTTGAAACAACAACAACAACAACAACAACATTCAGGATTTGCGCTAGACACGACGCCCGCTTGTTGTTGGCGCTATTGTTGTGGCCAAGAAAGTCCGCGGCAAATGCCCGGAATGGGGGATTGGCCATGAATCGGGTGGGTAAGAGGAATGGACAAGTACGAGGTCCTTAACAATACGGAAACTTTAACATATTGGTGAAAATTCCAGTGTGCGTAGAAACACATACAATAAAAAAACGGACGCATGACGACGACATCAAGAAAACAAAAATGAGGATCGACGTAATCGATGTCAGTGAGATATTCAGTACTTCTTCTTCTTCTTGTATATTATTATTATTATTATTATTATTATTATTATTATTATTATTATTATTATTATTATTATTATTATTATTATTATTATTATTATTATTATTATTCGGGAACCGAGGTCGACAAGTAGAAAAACAGGGGACCGGGACCCCTCGGTACATAGAGTGCAGGGTGGCGGCGAAAGCGTCCCTGCAGTGCTGACGCGCGGGCGCTGTGCCGCGCTCCTCCCCGGGCCTCCAGGGTTTTAACTAACTTTGGCGCGCTACGTGATCCGCATCCTCCGCGCCGAGTCTAATCAATTCCCCGCTTGCGTCTTGCCGGACCCCGTCCGCCTCCCCCCCACCCCCTCATTTCAATCCGGCCGGCCGAGCTTCCCTGGCGGCCGCATCGATCAGCGGATATGGCCGTCCACGGCCGGCCTTCTGCGCCTATATGCCTGGCAGGGCCGCTCGCGCCCACAACGCCGTGCAACAGCGACGCAGGCTCATTGTGAGCGCCGAGATCACGCTCGACCCTGCGTCTCGCACCCGGCGGCGGAACAACAAGAAAGAGATGCCGCCGGAGCCGCCGCAGAGTGCTATATATAAGTGAGGAGCGCGCACTCGCGATGAGGTCGCAATGAGGCGCTGCCTCAGTCGCGACCCATCACGTACGCACAGTGCTAGATGTCGTCAATGTTTCCTAGAAAGCCTTAGTGGCGCGGCAGACCATTTTTTCTCCCCCTAAAGCAATGGCACGTGCGACCCGCTACTTCAAAAGCAGCGGTCGCAACCTCTGGATCTATTATAGCGCAGATATTCGTTATTTCCTGGCGATTACAGTCCCCTGGCAACCGTGTATTTTTGTATGCAGCAGTTTCATGGCGGTTTTACGTTCGTGATACCCCAGAACAGGGGACTTATTCACGAAACAGTACTTACGGCAGAGCTGCCCTGAAGAGCATGAGCTAGCCGATTGTGATGACAGGCATATTACTATTGAAGGCGACGAACGAAAAGCTTTGTGAATTTGGCCAGAAAAAGAATAGCTGTTTCGCTTGCCCTGATAATATGTACTGCATTAAAAAAAAAAAGAAAAAAAAAACAGGCTGCGCGTGACATTAAACTCGGAAACAAAAAGGAGCAGGGTTATGCAAGCCACCAGAGTACTGGCACTCAGAAATTCAAGAATGCCGCTCAAACGGTGCTCAATTAATGGTGCCCAAATTTGCGCTCGTCATGGCACTTGAACCATTAAGTTTTGTTGAAAGCAAATGTTTCACGCACCTCCGACCGGCGTTCAGCGAAAGCCGTCTAGATAACACCTCACGCTCCTGCCGATCAGCTATACCGTACTTCGCGGCAACGACTAATATACAGAAACACGCCTGACTGCACGATCAAAAAAAAAAAAAAAAAAAAAAACAGATTAACGGAAGTCGGTGCAAAGGATTAAGCGGACGTTCTGTCCCACGATATCACTATTCATTCAAACGCGGGAGGAATACATCATCACAGTCTTCTCGACATTCAAAGTTGGCCCAGAGCTTACGACGTAAGGGTTACATAAGACAGCACTTAACTAAGTATGACCACTTAACGGTCGGGTGTATCGCAAGCTGTATACCGCCGCACACAGATTTGCAAAATAATCACGTGACTTATTTGTGCGAGCTGGAAGACCACGGCGGTCGTCGTAGCTCATGGTTTTGTATCAAGCAACACAAAGAAGTGTGGCCTGTGCACATTCCGAGCCTCTCACTAAGAAAACAGCAGCGCCACCAAAGCACATCTCGCTAACTCCACGACCATAACGCGAGAAAGGAATTCTGATGGAAGGCGCCAACAATTGATTCACAATGCCCATTTCACTAGGCCGATGCCTTACCTGTCATCTCGTTCCATGTCAAGTTGAAGATGCATACGCACTTACAATACAATACTTGCGCACGAACGATTTCGTAAACCTTGGTTCTGGGAAAATATCGTAACTTCAGCTATGGCAAAAATACTGACACCCGCTTTGAAAAAAGGCGACTTCTCAGAAAGTGAGCGTATTCACGGAACTATAGAGTTTTCTAACCGAGCACGCAAAATCGCCAGGACACAAGCGCTGGAGAGCATGTTTCGTAAAGTGCATGAATAATAGGTGATAAAGAAATAGAAGTATATAGAAGTATAAGAGGCGAAACAACCAAAAGGGGCGAGCAGCGTAAGGGAAATGCAAGCAGGTAACATGCCTGATAATCCGCGCAGAAAGCCAACACGCCATATTGCGCCGGCCTCATTGAAAAATCCGGACGACCTCAGCAAAAATGCTTCACAACTTTCAACAACAAAGAACAAAAGCACGAACAGAGCAGTCGTGCCTTTTCGACCGCAATCTGGAAGACTACAGAAATAAATAAGAAGCAAAATATATATACCATAAGGCGGCGGACGTAACCTTTCTTGAGTCCGCTCCCCATCGTTCCCCGACATTGGGTCCCTCCCTTTCCCAGACAGCCTGTCGACAGCGCCGATTTGACATGACAATTACGTTGTCGATGGCTTTGCTTTGGCGACGATTGTTTCTGCCAACAGTCGACGCGCCCTGCGTTTTAAAAAGGACGCCGCGCGGCCTCCCTCCCCGCCGAGCGGCTTCGGAGAAAGGGCAGCGCACGATCCAACGACACCGCGCGCAGCTTTCGATATTTGTTGGAGTTGGGCGCAGCACGGCCTCCGTATAGGCGGGTGCGCTGCAGCTTGCAGTAACAGTTTAACAGAAGTACCGCTAGCTTGTTGCCGGAACAGCAATAAACAGCTGCGCGGATGTGACGCAGCGATCAGTGGTTCTTCATAGGCCATATCCGGGCTGGATGCCGAAATGTCCATGGCTGTGCGCCTCTGCAGCGTCACTCCGGTGAACACGAACAGCGTCCAGATAAACACGCTACGGAACCTATACGTCCTATATAAATTCAGGAGCGTGTCGGCACAGGAATTGTGACGAACCACACAGGGTAAACCATGTCCACTGATGAGGTCAGTGTAGGTCATTAAAGTGGTTACCTTTGTGTCATTCAGAAATAATCACCCGGTGCTATTTCGTTGCTTAGAAGCCACAAGGTAGGTGTTCTCGTGCGCTCCACACCCAAACATTATATTCGTTAGTCAGTTCCTCCTTCCCTTCCAGTTTTCTCGCGCTCCTAGTTATTGATCATGAATCACCCGCCACGGTTGCTTAGTGGCTGTGGTGTTGGGCTGCTATATGCACAAGGTCGCGGGATCAAAAATCCCGGCCTCGGCGGCCGCATTTCGTTGGGCGCAAAATGCGACAACACCCGTGTACTTAAATTTAGGTGCACGCTAAAGAACTCCAGGTGGTCCAAATTATTCCAGAGTCGCCCTCCACGGCGTGCCTCATAATCGGATGGTGGTTTTGGCACGTAAAACCCCGTAATTTTTTTATCATGAATCGAATAGCCCGACAGTCCATTCCTGCTTATTCGTATTATCGCATACGTTTCGTACGCTATCTGGAAGAATCGGACGATATTTACTGGATACTTGTTGTGTACGGTACATGGTATTATTTGATAGTGCGCGAGTACAAACCTGACCATTAAAGTTTCAAAAAGGCCCACAATTCGCTATTACGAAATCAGTAGTATCACATGCTACGCCATGATAAGTTCCGAAAGAATGATCGAAGTTATTCAATTTCTGTCTCCGGCAGCAGCACTCTTGAAACGACACCCAGCATTAGCGCGTCCGGCCTTGGTTCTGCAGACTTCAGTTTACGCGAAGCACTGTTATTGGCCGTGACTTTCCGACCCCTACTCCCGTGATACCGTGTGGGGCCAAAGAAGTCACAACATTCCCGGCAAAATACCTCTATAAGGTGCAACAAATAACATCAATAAAGCTGCAAAACTAAACCAGAAACGCCAGTAAATATTTTGGAACACACAATGACATCTTTCAAACACCAGGGCGCGTATCCACAAAAGCTCGTACCCTAGAATTGTTCATAAGAAATTCAGGCACTCCTGATACTGGGCATGTTATCAGAAAAAGCGCCTGGCAAATGACAAAGAGTATTTACAAACGACAAGGTTCGTAAATTCGGCCCCTGAAACCAGCGCTAAAAGCGGCAAGGCATGCAATAAGGTCGGGTACACGTAACAACGCGGCCCTTCACGTGCGAGGATCGCTATCACCTCCCGGACGCGGAAGAGGTAAAAAAAAATGAAATAAAAATTAAAAAAGAGATAGAGAGAAGGCGACGTCAGTACGTGCACGCCGCGCAAGGCATCGATAAGAATGTCGCTTATGCGTATATACACAATGTTTATACATTTCTTTTTCCCCTCGTTTCTCACGGTCACTGGTCTGAGAGGAGGAGTAAATGGGAGCGAGTGTGAATGGAGGGGGAGGGTAAACGAAACAAGAGCAAGAGCGGCCGCGTGGAGTCATTCTTCATGACCAATTAGGACCCGTTACGCGCGTCGCCAGCGGCGCCGACACTCCGCGCCGAGAATTGATGAACTACGCGAACGGAAGAGCGTGAGCGCGATACGTCGAAGAAAAAAGAAAAAAGAAAAACGAAAAGGGCAGGCGGGTGGGTTGCAAATTAAAGGCGCGCCGAAAGCAGCTGATGGATCACGCGATGCGGCCGAAGCGATGTGAAACACTGCGCGCGGCGGGACATCCCAGGCATACGAGGCTTCGCAGAGAGACCCTCTTGCGTCGCCGAGGAACGGGACACTCTCCAGTTGCCCCCCAAAAATTAATAAATAATAAAACGAAAACACGAAGAGAACAAATGTTTTTCATTTGTGTTCTCACAGTTCTTGCTTTGCTTTTTCATGTCTTGGGGCGCCGCTTGAAGAGTCTCATATACAAGGACAGCGGCACAAAATGTGTCGAGAAATTAGAGCACAAGTCATAATGACGATGCGATACACGTTGCGGGTAGTAGTGCATTCATATAAATTCTGACAACCTCGCCCGATCCAACGCACGTTTTGTTTGCGTGATCATGACATATCGAATGCGTCTTTCTTCGGAGTGAGTTAAAGCGACTAGATAATAGACCATTTTCAGAGAGATCCTTGGATCATGGCCCTACGCGTGGCAGGCCTACAAAGCGACGCGCGAATTTGCAACGATTTATAAATCGACTGACCTAATGTAGGTGTGACGGGCAACCGCACCTGTTCGCATTGATAGTACCTTCCTCCCTCTCTTTCCTTTTTTTTTTCTTTTCATCCCCTAATCTCCTTCCCCCCGCGAAGACTATAGCAAGTCGGACACGCGTCTGGTTTATATTCCTGCCTTACCTCCTGCTCCTTCTCATTTTCTTCATCCGATCGATAATACTTGTTCAATACGTGTATTACCCTGAACCATAGAAAGAAAGAAAGCAGACATTCGTTTAATCAAACCATGGAGGTAGCGAGCTGGATAGGTAAACAGATTTACCTGGGATCCAAATGAAGACATTCAGAGTAACATGCTTCCGCCCCCAAGCAATATTTCTGTGGGCAAAATAGGCATGCTTGCTTTAAACTTAATAATAACGGTAAAACAACATCAGCCGGGAAGGACATTAACATGCTCAAACACAAACACATACAGGCGAGCTGTTCGCTGTGAAAAATTTCACATTACAAAAAATTGTCACAATCCGCCTGGCGTAATATAGAACGCGATAGAGTACAACGCAAATTCCCCGCAGCGGAGTTTGCGATTTTTGTACGCAAAGCTACTTGAGCACGCCATATCTAAATCTCCCTCTGAATCTAACTAAACCTAACTATTGCTTTGCACAACCTTTTGAATGCTGCCCGAGCCCAAGGAAACTGCCAATCGAAGATGCAATAGCGGTAGGCCAAGCACAATATGATTTTTTCTGCGATCTGCCACTATATTTCTCAAGTACACTGCGGCTCTCGTCGCGAACACAAAATGTCTTACCTGGCAACGACAATGGGTCTGAACCAGAGAAAGGTGAAACTGTGATGCATGTCTTACCTGCAAAGAAAAAAAAACGAACATTAGTTAAAAACAGCTTTAAGATGAACCACATAAACGAAAAGAATGTAAGGCTATAAGCAAAATACTAGGCGCTACACGAAGCGCTGGATAAAGTCAGCCACGCAGCCAATAAACCACGTGTATATATGAAAAGCGATCCGGTGACATATACTCGTACTTCTACGCTGCAGAGAGACAGGGAAAGAAAGAAGCTTTGGTCTGCGAACCATCGTTACGTAAGATATACCCGCCGTGGTTGCTCAGTGGCTATGGTGTTGGGCTGCTGAGCACGAGGTCGCGGGATCGAATCCCGGCCACGGCGGCCGCATTTTGATGGGGGCGAAATGCAAAAACACCCGTGTACTTAGATTTAGGTGCACGTTAAAGAACCCCAGGTGGTCCAAATTTCCGGAGTCCCCCACTACGGCTTGCCTCATAATCAGATCGTGGTTGTGGCACGTAAAACCCCATATTATTATTTTTTTTTTGCATAAGATATATGCGGCCGGGTTGAAGGTGCACCGAAATGGGCTCGCTTCGTCCGAGTTATTGCCTTAATTTCGCAATAGTCCAGTCATAACAATAGCACTTTTATAGCAGCTTTGCTTCATAGTTGGTGTACGCCCATACACAGTTCTTACAAGAATTAAGCATGACGCCAGTTGGTACACAATCTGGAACATGCAGGGAAAAGCGAAAGGAAGAATTCGAGACAAAACAAACCGCTGACGAACGACCAATTTTTTGTGTCGTCTATATAGACATGTCAAAACGTAACAAAGATTTGTTAGCCAGCGCTGTGTTCCTGTAGTCTCGGCTCTATGCCAAAGTTGCGCTCTTTCCTTCGCGTTCTCTATGGCCTATACCACGTTGACTTAGCTCAAGGCATTCATAGAATAAAGATGGAGCAGCAAGCAAAGCTTTCGCGCCACGCAGGCACACAAGCGACCGCCAGTTGGGCATTTTATTGCAACAATCCAAGTGACGGAGCTATACACATCCCAAGTTCGAACTTGAATTTGTCGTGCGAACGCTCAACATGATGACTAAGCTTCTTTCCAACGATCACGAAACGCCATCCACGAGCACCAGATGCGAACGCGCGCGTAGTAAGCGCTGCGTCGCACCCCCCTCCCCAAGTGACGTTTCCCTACGCGCTCAAGAAAGGCGAGCCTCGCTCAGACAGGGAAACGCTTTCCGTCAGTATACAAGTGGCTCTTTTCACTTGTCCTCCTTTAGAAGAGAAACGGGATAAGTACCGCGGACTCGCCAAACAGCGGGATCTAATAGCGAGACGATGGCGAAGAATAACGACAGGAACAAAAGAGCGCAAACTCTAGGAAAGCGGGCGCGTAGAGCGAATCTCTCGCTAATGACACGGGGATCGTGACGCGCACTGGCATCACCCGAATAGCGGAGCGCCA